>NW_028258571.1:295000-305000 GCF_982586985.1 Callionymus lyra
ACCACTTTTTGCAGAGCAGTCACACTCGGAAAAAATTTCTTTCGTCAGGCAAAAGAACCAGAGTTCTCCGCGGCCATCCACTCCAACCTTGTCCGACTTTGAGGCACCAGGCTCGGCCACCCTCCGAGCCTTTTCCTTCCCTCTCCTGTTATGGTGCCTCCCTATTAACCTCTAGGTGGTTGCGCTCGTGACATCAAAAAGACCACTTTTTGCAGAGCAGTCACACTCGGAAAAAATTTCTTTCGTCAGGCAAAAGAACCAGAGTTCTCCGCGGCCATCCACTCCAACCTTGTCCGATTTTGAGGCACCAGGCTCGGCCACCCTCCGAGCCTTTTCACTCCCTCTCCTGTTATGGTGCCTCCCTATTAACCTCTAGGTGGTTGCGCTCGTGACATCAAAAAGACCACTTTTTGCAGAGCAGTCACACTCGGAAAAAATTTCTTTCGTCAGGCAAAAGAACCAGAGTTCTCAGCGGTCATCCACTCCAACCTTGTCCGACTTTGAGGCACCAGGCTCGGCCACCCTCCGAGCCTTTTCACTCCCTCTCCTGTTATGGTGCCTCCCTATTAACCTCTAGGTGGTTGCGCTCGTGACATCAAAAAGACCACTTTTTGCAGAGCAGTCACACTCGGAAAAAATTTCTTTCGTCAGGCAAAAGAACCAGAGTTCTCCGCGGCCATCCACTCCAACCTTGTCCGATTTTGAGGCACCAGGCTCGGCCACCCTCCGAGCCTTTTCACTCCCTCTCCTGTTATGGTGCCTCCCTATTAACCTCTAGGTGGTTGCGCTCGTGACATCAAAAAGACCACTTTTTGCAGAGCAGTCACACTCGGAAAAAATTTCTTTCGTCAGGCAAAAGAACCAGAGTTCTCAGCGGTCATCCACTCCAACCTTGTCCGACTTTGAGGCACCAGGCTCGGCCACCCTCCGAGCCTTTTCACTCCCTCTCCTGTTATGGTGCCTCCCTATTAACCTCTAGGTGGTTGCGCTCGTGACATCAAAAAGACCACTTTTTGCAGAGCAGTCACACTCGGAAAAAATTTCTTTCGTCTGGCAAAAGAACCAGAGTTTTCAGCGGTCATCCACTCCAACCTTGTCCGATTTTGAGGCACCAGGCTCGGCCACCCTCCGAGCCTTTTCACTCCCTCTCCTGTTATGGTGCCTCCCTATTAACCTCTAGGTGGTTGCGCTCGTGACATCAAAAAGACCACTTTTTGCAGAGCAGTCACACTCGGAAAAAATTTCTTTCGTCTGGCAAAAGAACCAGAGTTTTCAGCGGTCATCCACTCCAACCTTGTCCGATTTTGAGGCACCAGGCTCGGCCACCCTCCGAGCCTTTTCACTCCCTCTCCTGTTATGGTGCCTCCCTATTAACCTCTAGGTGGTTGCGCTCGTGACATCAAAAAGACCACTTTTTGCAGAGCAGTCACACTCGGAAAAAATTTCTTTCGTCAGGCAAAAGAACCAGAGTTTTCAGCGGTCATCCACTCCAACCTTGTCCGATTTTGAGGCACCAGGCTCGGCCACCCTCCGAGCCTTTTCACTCCCTCTCCTGTTATGGTGCCTCCCTATTAACCTCTAGGTGGTTGCGCTCGTGACATCAAAAAGACCACTTTTTGCAGAGCAGTCACACTCGGAAAAAATTTCTTTCGTCTGGCAAAAGAACCAGAGTGTTCAGCGGTCATCCACTCCAACCTTGTCCGATTTTGAGGCACCAGGCTCGGCCACCCTCCGAGCCTTTTCACTCCCTCTCCTGTTATGGTGCCTCCCTATTAACCTCTAGGTGGTTGCGCTCGTGACATCAAAAAGACCACTTTTTGAGGAGCAGTCACACTCGGAAAAAAATTCTTTCGTCTGGCAAAAGAACCAGAGTTTTCAGCGGTCATCCACTCCAACCTTGTCCGATTTTGAGGCACCAGGCTCGGCCACCGTCCGAGCCTTTTCACTCCCTCTCCTGTTATGGTGCCTCCCTATTAACCTCTAGGTGGTTGCGCTCGTGACATCAAAAAGACCACTTTTTGCAGAGCAGTCACACTCGGAAAAAATTTCTTTCGTCTGGCAAAAGAACCAGAGTTTTCAGCGGTCATCCACTCCAACCTTGTCCGACTTTGAGGCACCAGACTCGGCCACCCTCCGAGCCTTTTCACTCCCTCTCCTGTTATGGTGCCTCCCTATTAACCTCTAGGTGGTTGCGCTCGTGACATCAAAAAGACCACTTTTTGCAGAGCAGTCACACTCGGGAAAAATTTCTTTCGTCTGGCAAAAGAACCAGAGTTTTCAGCGGTCATCCACTCCAACCTTGTCCGATTTTGAGGCACCAGGCTCGGCCACCGTCCGAGCCTTTTCACTCCCTCTCCTGTTATGGTGCCTCCCTATTAACCTCTAGGTGGTTGCGCTCGTGACATCAAAAAGACCACTTTTTTCAGAGCAGTCACACTCGGGAAAAATTTCTTTCGTCTGGCAAAAGAACCAGAGTTTTCAGCGGTCATCCACTCCAACCTTGTCCGATTTTGAGGCACCAGGCTCGGCCACCCTCCGAGCCTTTTCACTCCCTCTCCTGTTATGGTGCCTCCCTATTAACCTCTAGGTGGTTGCGCTCGTGACATCAAAAAGACCACTTTTTTCAGAGCAGTCACACTCGGGAAAAATTTCTTTCGTCTGGCAAAAGAACCAGAGTTTTCAGCGGTCATCCACTCCAACCTTGTCCGATTTTGAGGCACCAGGCTCGGCCACCGTCCGAGCCTTTTCACTCCCTCTCCTGTTATGGTGCCTCCCTATTAACCTCTAGGTGGTTGCGCTCGTGACATCAAAAAGACCACTTTTTTCAGAGCAGTCACACTCGGGAAAAATTTCTTTCGTCTGGCAAAAGAACCAGAGTTATCAGCGGTCATCCACTCCAACCTTGTCCGACGTTGAGGCACCGATGTCGGCCAAGTTCTGAGCGTTCCACCGCCGAATGCCACTGGTCCTCAACACAGCGGACTTCCAATCCAACCTTGTCCGACTTTGAGGCACCGAAGTCGGCCTCAGCCCGAGCCTTCCCCCGCCGACCTCACTGGAGCCCGCCATCCAGGGACCGGCGGAGGTCGCCCGCATGACCGCGGCAAAGTGTCTCGAAGTCGGGCACGACCGCTCGAGTCACCCGCCAACCCGGTCCGGGGCACCTCCAGGGACCGGCGGAGGTCGCCCGCATGACCGCGGCAAAGTGTCTCAAAGTCGGGCACGACCGCTCGAGTCACCCGCCAACCCGGTCCGGGGCACCTCCAGGGACCGGCGGAGGACGCCCGCATGACCGCGACAAAGTGTCTCAAAGTCGGGCACGACCGCTCGAGTCACCCGCCAACCCGGTCCGGGGCACCTCCAGGGACCGGCGGAGGACGCCCGCATGACCGCGACAAAGTGTCTCAAAGTCGGGCACGACCGCTCGAGTCACCCGCCAACCCGGTCCGGGGCACCTCCAGGGACCGGCGGAGGACGCCCGCATGACCGCGACAAAGTGTCTCAAAGTCGGGCATGACCGCTCGAGTCACCCGCCAACCCGGTCCGGGGCACCTCCAGGGACCGGCGGAGGACGCCCGCATGACCGCGACAAAGTGTCTCAAAGTCGGGCATGACCGCTCGAGTCACCCGCCAACCCGGTCCGGGGCACCTCCAGGGACCGGCGGAGGACGCCCGCATGACCGCGACAAAGTGTCTCAAAGTCGGGCACGACCGCTCGAGTCACCCGCCAACCCGGTCCGGGGCACCTCCAGGGACCGGCGGAGGACGCCCGCATGACCGCGACAAAGTGTCTCAAAGTCGGGCACGACCGTTCGAGTCACCCGCCAACCCGGTCCGGGGAACCTCCGGGGACCGGCGGAGGTCGCCCGCATGACCGCGGCAAAGTGTCTCAAAGTCGGGCACGACCGCTCGAGTCACCCGCCAACCCGGTCCGGGGCACCTCCAGGGACCGGCGGAGGATGCCCGCATGACCGCGACAAAGTGTCTCAAAGTCGGGCACGACCGCTCGAGTCACCCGCCAACCCGGTCCGGGGCACCTCCAGGGACCGGCGGAGGACGCCCGCATGACCGCGACAAAGTGTCTCAAAGTCGGGCATGACCGTTCGAGTCACCCGCCAACCCGGTCCGGGGCACCTCCAGGGACCGGCGGAGGAGGCCCGCATGACCGCGACAAAGTGTCTCAAAGTCGGGCATGACCGCTCGAGTCACCCGCCAACCCGGTCCGGGGCACCTCCGGGGACCGGCGGAGGACGCCCGCATGACCGCGACAAAGTGTCTCAAAGTCGGGCACGACCGCTCGAGTCACCCGCCAACCCGGTCCGGGGCACCTCCAGGGACCGGCGGAGGACGCCCGCATGACCGCGACAAAGTGTCTCAAAGTCGGGCACGACCGCTCGAGTCACCCGCCAACCCGGTCCGGGGCACCTCCAGGGACCGGCGGAGGTCGCCCGCATGACCGCGACAAAGTGTCTCAAAGTCGGGCATGACCGCTCGAGTCACCCGCCAACCCGGTCCGGGGCACCTCCGGGGACCGGCGGAGGACGCCCGCATGACCGCGACAAAGTGTCTCAAAGTCGGGCACGACCGCTCGAGTCACCCGCCAACCCGGTCCGGGGCACCTCCGGGGAGCAGTGGAGGTCGCTCGCATGACCGCGACAAAGTGTCTCAAAGTCGGGCATGACCGCTCGAGTCGCCCGCCATCCCGGTCCGGAGCTCAACACTTTGTCGTTTTTTCCACTCCCTCCCCATTAACCTCTAGGTGGTTGCGCTCGTGACATCAAAAAGACCACTTTTTGAGGAGCAGTCACACTTAGGAAAAATCCGTTTGCGCTCACACCATCCCTCCCCATTAACCTCTAGGTGGTTGCGCTCGTGACATCAAAAAGACCACTTTTTGAGGAGCAGTCACACTTAGGAAAAATCCGTTTGCGCTCACACCATCCCTCCCCATTAACCTCTAGGTGGTTGCGCTCGTGACATCAAAAAGACCACTTTTTGAGGAGCAGTCACACTTAGGAAAAATCCGTTTGCGCTCACACCATCCCTCCCCATTAACCTCTAGGTGGTTGCGCTCGTGACATCAAAAAGACCACTTTTTGAGGAGCAGTCAGACACCGAGGTTTTCTGGATTTATGTCCGTTTTCCTGGTTCTCTGACTCGGGCACCTTGTGACCGACATCCCCCCCTTCCCTGGTTCTATTTTGCCGATACTTTGGTGAGTTTTCTACCCGCAAACCAAGCCCCCCAAGCCCGCCGCCTGGTGGGGGAGCATGCCGCCTGGCCCGGTTCTATTTTAGGTCACTTTGGTGAGTTTTCTACCCGCAAACCAAGCCCCCCAAGCCCGCCGCCTGGTGGGGGAAGAGGCCCCCTGGTCCCGGTTCTATTTTAGGACACTTTGGTGAGTTTTCTACCCGCAAACCAAGCCCCCCAAGCCCGCCGCCTGGTGGGGGAACATGCCCCCTGGTCCCGGTTCTATTTTAGGACACTTTGGTGAGTTTTCTACCCGCAAACCAAGCCCCCCAAGCCCGCCGCCTGGTGGGGGAACATGCCGCCTAGCCCGGTTCTATTTTAGGTCACTTTGGTGAGTTTTCTACCCGCAAACCAAGCCCCCCAAGCCCGCCGCCTGGTGGGGGAAGAGGCCCCCTGGTCCCGGTTCTATTTTAGGACACTTTGGTGAGTTTTCTACCCGCAAACCAAGCCCCCCAAGCCCGCCGCCTGGTGGGGGAACATGCCCCCTGGTCCTGGTTCTATTTTAGGACACTTTGGTGAGTTTTCTACCCGCAAACCAAGCCCCCCAAGCCCGCCGCCTGGTGGGGGAACATGCCCCCTGGTCCCGGTTCTATTTTAGGACACTTTGGTGAGTTTTCTACCCGGAAACCAAGCCCCCCAAGCCCGCCACCTGGTGGGGGAAGAGGCCCCCTGGTCCCGGTTCTATTTTAGGACACTTTGGTGAGTTTTCTACCCACACTGCAGGTCCCCAAATGCCGCCATCTGGTGGGGGAACATGCCGCCTGCACCGGTTCTATTTTAAGTCACTTTGGTGAGTTTTCTACCCACACTACGGGTCCCCAAATGCCGCCATCTGGTGGGGGAACATGCCGCCTGCACCGGTTCTATTTTAAGTCACTTTGGTGAGTTTTCTACCCACACTACGGCTCCCCAAATGCCGCCATCTGGTGGGGGAACATGCCGCCTGCACCGGTTCTATTTTAAGTCACTTTGGTGAGTTTTCTACCCACACTACGGGTCCCCAAATGCCGCCATCTGGTGGGGGAACATGCCGCCTGCACCGGTTCTATTTTAAGTCACTTTGGTGAGTTTTCTACCCACACTACGGGTCCCCAAATGCCGCCATCTGGTGGGGGAACATGCCGCCTGCACCGGTTCTATTTTAAGTCACTTTGGTGAGTTTTCTACCCACACTACGGGTCCCCAAATGCCGCCATCTGGTGGGGGAACATGCCGCCTGCACCGGTTCTATTTTAAGTCACTTTGGTGAGTTTTCTACCCACACTACGGGTCCCCAAATGCCGCCATCTGGTGGGGGAACATGCCGCCTGCACCGGTTCTATTTTAAGTCACTTTGGTGAGTTTTCTACCCACACTACGGGTCCCCAAATGCCGCCATCTGGTGGGGGAACATGCCGCCTGCACCGGTTCTATTTTAAGTCACTTTGGTGAGTTTTCTACCCACACTACGGGTCCCCAAATGCCGCCATCTGGTGGGGGAACATGCCGCCTGCACCGGTTCTATTTTAAGTCACTTTGGTGAGTTTTCTACCCACACTACGGGTCCCCAAATGCCGCCATCTGGTGGGGGAACATGCCGCCTGCACCGGTTCTATTTTAAGTCACTTTGGTGAGTTTTCTACCCACACCACGGGTCCCCAAATGCCGCCATCTGGTGGGGGAACTGCCGCCTAGTCCCGGTTCTATTTTAGGTCACTTTTCTCACTTTCTGACCCACAAATAATGCCCCAAATGCCGCCGCCTGGTGGGGGGAACTGCCGCCTAGTCCCGGTTCTATTTTAGGTCACTTTTCTCACTTTCTTACCCACAAATAATGCCCCAAATGCCGCCGCCTGGTGGGGGGAACTGCCGCCTAGTCCCGGTTCTATTTTAGGTCACTTTTCTCACTTTCTGACCCACAAATAATGCCCCAAATGCCGCCGCCTGGTGGGGGGAACTGCCGCCTAGTCCCGGTTCTATTTTAGGTCACTTTTCTCACTTTTCTACCCACAAATAATGCCCCAAATGCCGCCGCCTGGTGGGGGGAACTGCCGCCTAGTCCCGGTTCTATTTTAGGTCACTTTTCTCACTTTTCTACCCACAAATAATGCCCCAAATGCCGCCGCCTGGTGGGGGGAACTGCCGCCTAGTCCCGGTTCTATTTTAGGTCACTTTTCTCACTTTCTGACCCACAAATAATGCCCCAAATGCCGCCGCCTGGTGGGGGGAACTGCCGCCTAGTCCCGGTTCTATTTTAGGTCACTTTTCTCACTTTCTGACCCACAAATAATGCCCCAAATGCCGCCGCCTGGTGGGGGGGAACTGCCGCCTAGTCCCGGTTCTATTTTAGGTCACTTTTCTCACTTTCTGACCCACAAATAATGCCCCAAATGCCGCCGCCTGGTGGGGGGAACTGCCGCCTAGTCCCGGTTCTATTTTAGGTCACTTTTCTCACTTTCTTACCCACAAATAATGCCCCAAATGCCGCCGCCTGGTGGGGGGAACTGCCGCCTAGTCCCGGTTCTATTTTAGGTCACTTTTCTCACTTTCTGACCCACAAATAATGCCCCAAATGCCGCCGCCTGGTGGGGGGAACTGCCGCCTAGTCCCGGTTCTATTTTAGGTCACTTTTCTCACTTTTCTACCCACAAATAATGCCCCAAATGCCGCCGCCTGGTGGGGGGAACTGCCGCCTAGTCCCGGTTCTATTTTAGGTCACTTTTCTCACTTTTCTACCCACAAATAATGCCCCAAATGCCGCCGCCTGGTGGGGGGAACTGCCGCCTAGTCCCGGTTCTATTTTAGGTCACTTTTCTCACTTTCTGACCCACAAATAATGCCCCAAATGCCGCCGCCTGGTGGGGGGAACTGCCGCCTAGTCCCGGTTCTATTTTAGGTCACTTTTCTCACTTTCTGACCCACAAATAATGCCCCAAATGCCGCCGCCTGGTGGGGGGGAACTGCCGCCTAGTCCCGGTTCTATTTTAGGTCACTTTTCTCACTTTCTGACCCACAAATAATGCCCCAAATGCCGCCGCCTGGTGGGGGGAACTGCCGCCTAGTCCCGGTTCTATTTTAGGTCACTTTTCTCACTTTCTTACCCACAAATAATGCCCCAAATGCCGCCGCCTGGTGGGGGGAACTGCCGCCTAGTCCCGGTTCTATTTTAGGTCACTTTTCTCACTTTCTGACCCACAAATAATGCCCCAAATGCCGCCGCCTGGTGGGGGGAACTGCCGCCTAGTCCCGGTTCTATTTTAGGTCACTTTTCTCACTTTTCTACCCACAAATAATGCCCCAAATGCCGCCGCCTGGTGGGGGGAACTGCCGCCTAGTCCCGGTTCTATTTTAGGTCACTTTTCTCACTTTCTTACCCACAAATAATGCCCCAAATGCCGCCGCCTGGTGGGGGGAACTGCCGCCTAGTCCCGGTTCTATTTTAGGTCACTTTTCTCACTTTTCTACCCACAAATAATGGCAAAAAAAAATGCTTACAGCACCCAGTATTCCCAGGCGGTCTCCCATCCAAGTACTAACTGGGCCCGACCCTGCTTGGCTTCCGAGATCAGACGAGATCGGGCTCATTCAGGGTGGTGTGGCCGTAAGCGAGGGAAGCGCTTGTGAAATGCCCCAAAGTGTTGAAAATGTTCCCCAGGCCCCTGGTTCCCCATCCCCGCAGGAGGAGGCTCCCCAGGCCCCCTGGTTCCCCATCCCCGCAGGAGGAGGCTCCCCAGGCCCCCTGGTGCAGGAGGAGGCTCCCCAGGCCCCTGGTTCCCCATCCCCGCAGGAGGAGGCTCCCCAGGCCCCCTGGTTCCCCATCCCCGCAGGAGGAGGCTCCCCAGGCCCCATGGTTCCCCATCACCGCAGGAGGAGGCTCCCCAGGCCCCTGGTTCCCCATCCCCGCAGGAGGAGGCTCCCCAGGCCCCCTGGTTCCCCATCCCCGCAGGAGGAGGCTCCCCAGGCCCCATGGTTCCCCATCACCGCAGGAGGAGGCTCCCCAGGCCCCCTGGTTCCCCATCCCCGCAGGAGGAGGCTCCCCAGGCCCCCTGGTGCAGGAGGAGGCTCCCCAGGCCCCCTGGTTCCCCATCCCCGCAGGAGGAGGCTCCCCAGGCCCCCTGGTTCTCCATGCCCGCAGGAGGAGGCTCCCCAGGCCCCTGGTTCCCCATGACCGCAGGAGGAGGCTCCCCAGGCCCCCTGGTTCTCCATCCCCGCAGGAGGAGGCTCCCCAGGCCCCCTGGTTCTCCATGCCCGCAGGAGGAGGCTCCCCAGGCCCCCATGTTCTCCATGCCCGCAGGAGGAGGCTCCCCAGGCCCCTTGGTTCTCCATCCCCGCAGGAGGAGGCTCCCCAGGCCCCTGGTTCTCCATCCCCGCAGGAGGAGGCTCCCCAGGCGCCCTGGTTCTCCATCCCCGCAGGAGGAGGCTCCCCAGGCCCCCTGGTTCTCCATCCCCGCAGGAGGAGGCTCCCCAGGCCCCATGGTTCCCCATCACCGCAGGAGGAGGCTCCCCAGGCCCCCTGGTTCCCCATCCCCGCAGGAGGAGGCTCCCCAGGCCCCCTGGTTGGGAGAGGGGGAAAAAGAGCAAAGTGTTTAAAAATGCCCCAAAGTGTTGAAAATGTTCCCCAGGCCCCTGGTTCCCCATCCCCGCAGGAGGAGGCTCCCCAGGCCCCCTGGTTGGGAGAGGGGGAAAAAGAGCAAAGTGTTTAAAAATGCCCCAAAGTGTTGAAAATGTTCCCCAGGCCCCTGGTTCCCCATCCCCGCAGGAGGAGGCTCCC
>NW_028258571.1:315000-325000 GCF_982586985.1 Callionymus lyra
TCAAAAAGACCACTTTTTGAGGAGCAGTCACACTCGGAAAAAATTTCTTTCGTCAGGCAAAAGAACCAGAGTTCTCCGCGGCCATCCACTCCAACCTTGTCCGACTTTGAGGCACCAGGCTCGGCCACCCTCCGAGCCCTTTCCTTCCCTCTCCTGTTATGGTGCCTCCCTATTAACCTCTAGGTGGTTGCGCTCGTGACATCAAAAAGACCACTTTTTGCAGAGCAGTCACACTCGGAAAAAATTTCTTTCGTCAGGCAAAAGAACCAGAGTTCTCCGCGGCCATCCACTCCAACCTTGTCCGACTTTGAGGCACCAGGCTCGGCCACCCTCCGAGCCTTTTCCTTCCCTCTCCTGTTATGGTGCCTCCCTATTAACCTCTAGGTGGTTGCGCTCGTGACATCAAAAAGACCACTTTTTGCAGAGCAGTCACACTCGGAAAAAATTTCTTTCGTCAGGCAAAAGAACCAGAGTTCTCCGCGGCCATCCACTCCAACCTTGTCCGATTTTGAGGCACCAGGCTCGGCCACCCTCCGAGCCTTTTCACTCCCTCTCCTGTTATGGTGCCTCCCTATTAACCTCTAGGTGGTTGCGCTCGTGACATCAAAAAGACCACTTTTTGCAGAGCAGTCACACTCGGAAAAAATTTCTTTCGTCAGGCAAAAGAACCAGAGTTCTCAGCGGTCATCCACTCCAACCTTGTCCGACTTTGAGGCACCAGGCTCGGCCACCCTCCGAGCCTTTTCACTCCCTCTCCTGTTATGGTGCCTCCCTATTAACCTCTAGGTGGTTGCGCTCGTGACATCAAAAAGACCACTTTTTGCAGAGCAGTCACACTCGGAAAAAATTTCTTTCGTCAGGCAAAAGAACCAGAGTTCTCCGCGGCCATCCACTCCAACCTTGTCCGATTTTGAGGCACCAGGCTCGGCCACCCTCCGAGCCTTTTCACTCCCTCTCCTGTTATGGTGCCTCCCTATTAACCTCTAGGTGGTTGCGCTCGTGACATCAAAAAGACCACTTTTTGCAGAGCAGTCACACTCGGAAAAAATTTCTTTCGTCAGGCAAAAGAACCAGAGTTCTCAGCGGTCATCCACTCCAACCTTGTCCGACTTTGAGGCACCAGGCTCGGCCACCCTCCGAGCCTTTTCACTCCCTCTCCTGTTATGGTGCCTCCCTATTAACCTCTAGGTGGTTGCGCTCGTGACATCAAAAAGACCACTTTTTGCAGAGCAGTCACACTCGGAAAAAATTTCTTTCGTCTGGCAAAAGAACCAGAGTGTTCAGCGGTCATCCACTCCAACCTTGTCCGATTTTGAGGCACCAGGCTCGGCCACCCTCCGAGCCTTTTCACTCCCTCTCCTGTTATGGTGCCTCCCTATTAACCTCTAGGTGGTTGCGCTCGTGACATCAAAAAGACCACTTTTTGAGGAGCAGTCACACTCGGAAAAAAATTCTTTCGTCTGGCAAAAGAACCAGAGTTTTCAGCGGTCATCCACTCCAACCTTGTCCGATTTTGAGGCACCAGGCTCGGCCACCGTCCGAGCCTTTTCACTCCCTCTCCTGTTATGGTGCCTCCCTATTAACCTCTAGGTGGTTGCGCTCGTGACATCAAAAAGACCACTTTTTGCAGAGCAGTCACACTCGGAAAAAATTTCTTTCGTCTGGCAAAAGAACCAGAGTTTTCAGCGGTCATCCACTCCAACCTTGTCCGACTTTGAGGCACCAGACTCGGCCACCCTCCGAGCCTTTTCACTCCCTCTCCTGTTATGGTGCCTCCCTATTAACCTCTAGGTGGTTGCGCTCGTGACATCAAAAAGACCACTTTTTGCAGAGCAGTCACACTCGGGAAAAATTTCTTTCGTCTGGCAAAAGAACCAGAGTTTTCAGCGGTCATCCACTCCAACCTTGTCCGATTTTGAGGCACCAGGCTCGGCCACCGTCCGAGCCTTTTCACTCCCTCTCCTGTTATGGTGCCTCCCTATTAACCTCTAGGTGGTTGCGCTCGTGACATCAAAAAGACCACTTTTTTCAGAGCAGTCACACTCGGGAAAAATTTCTTTCGTCTGGCAAAAGAACCAGAGTTTTCAGCGGTCATCCACTCCAACCTTGTCCGATTTTGAGGCACCAGGCTCGGCCACCCTCCGAGCCTTTTCACTCCCTCTCCTGTTATGGTGCCTCCCTATTAACCTCTAGGTGGTTGCGCTCGTGACATCAAAAAGACCACTTTTTTCAGAGCAGTCACACTCGGGAAAAATTTCTTTCGTCTGGCAAAAGAACCAGAGTTTTCAGCGGTCATCCACTCCAACCTTGTCCGATTTTGAGGCACCAGGCTCGGCCACCGTCCGAGCCTTTTCACTCCCTCTCCTGTTATGGTGCCTCCCTATTAACCTCTAGGTGGTTGCGCTCGTGACATCAAAAAGACCACTTTTTTCAGAGCAGTCACACTCGGGAAAAATTTCTTTCGTCTGGCAAAAGAACCAGAGTTATCAGCGGTCATCCACTCCAACCTTGTCCGACGTTGAGGCACCGATGTCGGCCAAGTTCTGAGCGTTCCACCGCCGAATGCCACTGGTCCTCAACACAGCGGACTTCCAATCCAACCTTGTCCGACTTTGAGGCACCGAAGTCGGCCTCAGCCCGAGCCTTCCCCCGCCGACCTCACTGGAGCCCGCCATCCAGGGACCGGCGGAGGTCGCCCGCATGACCGCGGCAAAGTGTCTCGAAGTCGGGCACGACCGCTCGAGTCACCCGCCAACCCGGTCCGGGGCACCTCCAGGGACCGGCGGAGGTCGCCCGCATGACCGCGGCAAAGTGTCTCAAAGTCGGGCACGACCGCTCGAGTCACCCGCCAACCCGGTCCGGGGCACCTCCAGGGACCGGCGGAGGACGCCCGCATGACCGCGACAAAGTGTCTCAAAGTCGGGCACGACCGCTCGAGTCACCCGCCAACCCGGTCCGGGGCACCTCCAGGGACCGGCGGAGGACGCCCGCATGACCGCGACAAAGTGTCTCAAAGTCGGGCACGACCGCTCGAGTCACCCGCCAACCCGGTCCGGGGCACCTCCAGGGACCGGCGGAGGACGCCCGCATGACCGCGACAAAGTGTCTCAAAGTCGGGCATGACCGCTCGAGTCACCCGCCAACCCGGTCCGGGGCACCTCCAGGGACCGGCGGAGGACGCCCGCATGACCGCGACAAAGTGTCTCAAAGTCGGGCATGACCGCTCGAGTCACCCGCCAACCCGGTCCGGGGCACCTCCAGGGACCGGCGGAGGACGCCCGCATGACCGCGACAAAGTGTCTCAAAGTCGGGCACGACCGCTCGAGTCACCCGCCAACCCGGTCCGGGGCACCTCCAGGGACCGGCGGAGGACGCCCGCATGACCGCGACAAAGTGTCTCAAAGTCGGGCACGACCGTTCGAGTCACCCGCCAACCCGGTCCGGGGAACCTCCGGGGACCGGCGGAGGTCGCCCGCATGACCGCGGCAAAGTGTCTCAAAGTCGGGCACGACCGCTCGAGTCACCCGCCAACCCGGTCCGGGGCACCTCCAGGGACCGGCGGAGGATGCCCGCATGACCGCGACAAAGTGTCTCAAAGTCGGGCACGACCGCTCGAGTCACCCGCCAACCCGGTCCGGGGCACCTCCAGGGACCGGCGGAGGACGCCCGCATGACCGCGACAAAGTGTCTCAAAGTCGGGCATGACCGTTCGAGTCACCCGCCAACCCGGTCCGGGGCACCTCCAGGGACCGGCGGAGGAGGCCCGCATGACCGCGACAAAGTGTCTCAAAGTCGGGCATGACCGCTCGAGTCACCCGCCAACCCGGTCCGGGGCACCTCCGGGGACCGGCGGAGGACGCCCGCATGACCGCGACAAAGTGTCTCAAAGTCGGGCACGACCGCTCGAGTCACCCGCCAACCCGGTCCGGGGCACCTCCAGGGACCGGCGGAGGACGCCCGCATGACCGCGACAAAGTGTCTCAAAGTCGGGCACGACCGCTCGAGTCACCCGCCAACCCGGTCCGGGGCACCTCCAGGGACCGGCGGAGGTCGCCCGCATGACCGCGACAAAGTGTCTCAAAGTCGGGCATGACCGCTCGAGTCACCCGCCAACCCGGTCCGGGGCACCTCCGGGGACCGGCGGAGGACGCCCGCATGACCGCGACAAAGTGTCTCAAAGTCGGGCACGACCGCTCGAGTCACCCGCCAACCCGGTCCGGGGCACCTCCGGGGAGCAGTGGAGGTCGCTCGCATGACCGCGACAAAGTGTCTCAAAGTCGGGCATGACCGCTCGAGTCGCCCGCCATCCCGGTCCGGAGCTCAACACTTTGTCGTTTTTTCCACTCCCTCCCCATTAACCTCTAGGTGGTTGCGCTCGTGACATCAAAAAGACCACTTTTTGAGGAGCAGTCACACTTAGGAAAAATCCGTTTGCGCTCACACCATCCCTCCCCATTAACCTCTAGGTGGTTGCGCTCGTGACATCAAAAAGACCACTTTTTGAGGAGCAGTCACACTTAGGAAAAATCCGTTTGCGCTCACACCATCCCTCCCCATTAACCTCTAGGTGGTTGCGCTCGTGACATCAAAAAGACCACTTTTTGAGGAGCAGTCACACTTAGGAAAAATCCGTTTGCGCTCACACCATCCCTCCCCATTAACCTCTAGGTGGTTGCGCTCGTGACATCAAAAAGACCACTTTTTGAGGAGCAGTCAGACACCGAGGTTTTCTGGATTTATGTCCGTTTTCCTGGTTCTCTGACTCGGGCACCTTGTGACCGACATCCCCCCCTTCCCTGGTTCTATTTTGCCGATACTTTGGTGAGTTTTCTACCCGCAAACCAAGCCCCCCAAGCCCGCCGCCTGGTGGGGGAGCATGCCGCCTGGCCCGGTTCTATTTTAGGTCACTTTGGTGAGTTTTCTACCCGCAAACCAAGCCCCCCAAGCCCGCCGCCTGGTGGGGGAAGAGGCCCCCTGGTCCCGGTTCTATTTTAGGACACTTTGGTGAGTTTTCTACCCGCAAACCAAGCCCCCCAAGCCCGCCGCCTGGTGGGGGAACATGCCCCCTGGTCCCGGTTCTATTTTAGGACACTTTGGTGAGTTTTCTACCCGCAAACCAAGCCCCCCAAGCCCGCCGCCTGGTGGGGGAACATGCCGCCTAGCCCGGTTCTATTTTAGGTCACTTTGGTGAGTTTTCTACCCGCAAACCAAGCCCCCCAAGCCCGCCGCCTGGTGGGGGAAGAGGCCCCCTGGTCCCGGTTCTATTTTAGGACACTTTGGTGAGTTTTCTACCCGCAAACCAAGCCCCCCAAGCCCGCCGCCTGGTGGGGGAACATGCCCCCTGGTCCTGGTTCTATTTTAGGACACTTTGGTGAGTTTTCTACCCGCAAACCAAGCCCCCCAAGCCCGCCGCCTGGTGGGGGAACATGCCCCCTGGTCCCGGTTCTATTTTAGGACACTTTGGTGAGTTTTCTACCCGGAAACCAAGCCCCCCAAGCCCGCCACCTGGTGGGGGAAGAGGCCCCCTGGTCCCGGTTCTATTTTAGGACACTTTGGTGAGTTTTCTACCCACACTGCAGGTCCCCAAATGCCGCCATCTGGTGGGGGAACATGCCGCCTGCACCGGTTCTATTTTAAGTCACTTTGGTGAGTTTTCTACCCACACTACGGGTCCCCAAATGCCGCCATCTGGTGGGGGAACATGCCGCCTGCACCGGTTCTATTTTAAGTCACTTTGGTGAGTTTTCTACCCACACTACGGCTCCCCAAATGCCGCCATCTGGTGGGGGAACATGCCGCCTGCACCGGTTCTATTTTAAGTCACTTTGGTGAGTTTTCTACCCACACTACGGGTCCCCAAATGCCGCCATCTGGTGGGGGAACATGCCGCCTGCACCGGTTCTATTTTAAGTCACTTTGGTGAGTTTTCTACCCACACTACGGGTCCCCAAATGCCGCCATCTGGTGGGGGAACATGCCGCCTGCACCGGTTCTATTTTAAGTCACTTTGGTGAGTTTTCTACCCACACTACGGGTCCCCAAATGCCGCCATCTGGTGGGGGAACATGCCGCCTGCACCGGTTCTATTTTAAGTCACTTTGGTGAGTTTTCTACCCACACTACGGGTCCCCAAATGCCGCCATCTGGTGGGGGAACATGCCGCCTGCACCGGTTCTATTTTAAGTCACTTTGGTGAGTTTTCTACCCACACTACGGGTCCCCAAATGCCGCCATCTGGTGGGGGAACATGCCGCCTGCACCGGTTCTATTTTAAGTCACTTTGGTGAGTTTTCTACCCACACTACGGGTCCCCAAATGCCGCCATCTGGTGGGGGAACATGCCGCCTGCACCGGTTCTATTTTAAGTCACTTTGGTGAGTTTTCTACCCACACTACGGGTCCCCAAATGCCGCCATCTGGTGGGGGAACATGCCGCCTGCACCGGTTCTATTTTAAGTCACTTTGGTGAGTTTTCTACCCACACCACGGGTCCCCAAATGCCGCCATCTGGTGGGGGAACTGCCGCCTAGTCCCGGTTCTATTTTAGGTCACTTTTCTCACTTTCTGACCCACAAATAATGCCCCAAATGCCGCCGCCTGGTGGGGGGAACTGCCGCCTAGTCCCGGTTCTATTTTAGGTCACTTTTCTCACTTTCTTACCCACAAATAATGCCCCAAATGCCGCCGCCTGGTGGGGGGAACTGCCGCCTAGTCCCGGTTCTATTTTAGGTCACTTTTCTCACTTTCTGACCCACAAATAATGCCCCAAATGCCGCCGCCTGGTGGGGGGAACTGCCGCCTAGTCCCGGTTCTATTTTAGGTCACTTTTCTCACTTTTCTACCCACAAATAATGCCCCAAATGCCGCCGCCTGGTGGGGGGAACTGCCGCCTAGTCCCGGTTCTATTTTAGGTCACTTTTCTCACTTTTCTACCCACAAATAATGCCCCAAATGCCGCCGCCTGGTGGGGGGAACTGCCGCCTAGTCCCGGTTCTATTTTAGGTCACTTTTCTCACTTTCTGACCCACAAATAATGCCCCAAATGCCGCCGCCTGGTGGGGGGAACTGCCGCCTAGTCCCGGTTCTATTTTAGGTCACTTTTCTCACTTTCTGACCCACAAATAATGCCCCAAATGCCGCCGCCTGGTGGGGGGGAACTGCCGCCTAGTCCCGGTTCTATTTTAGGTCACTTTTCTCACTTTCTGACCCACAAATAATGCCCCAAATGCCGCCGCCTGGTGGGGGGAACTGCCGCCTAGTCCCGGTTCTATTTTAGGTCACTTTTCTCACTTTCTTACCCACAAATAATGCCCCAAATGCCGCCGCCTGGTGGGGGGAACTGCCGCCTAGTCCCGGTTCTATTTTAGGTCACTTTTCTCACTTTCTGACCCACAAATAATGCCCCAAATGCCGCCGCCTGGTGGGGGGAACTGCCGCCTAGTCCCGGTTCTATTTTAGGTCACTTTTCTCACTTTTCTACCCACAAATAATGCCCCAAATGCCGCCGCCTGGTGGGGGGAACTGCCGCCTAGTCCCGGTTCTATTTTAGGTCACTTTTCTCACTTTTCTACCCACAAATAATGCCCCAAATGCCGCCGCCTGGTGGGGGGAACTGCCGCCTAGTCCCGGTTCTATTTTAGGTCACTTTTCTCACTTTCTGACCCACAAATAATGCCCCAAATGCCGCCGCCTGGTGGGGGGAACTGCCGCCTAGTCCCGGTTCTATTTTAGGTCACTTTTCTCACTTTCTGACCCACAAATAATGCCCCAAATGCCGCCGCCTGGTGGGGGGGAACTGCCGCCTAGTCCCGGTTCTATTTTAGGTCACTTTTCTCACTTTCTGACCCACAAATAATGCCCCAAATGCCGCCGCCTGGTGGGGGGAACTGCCGCCTAGTCCCGGTTCTATTTTAGGTCACTTTTCTCACTTTCTTACCCACAAATAATGCCCCAAATGCCGCCGCCTGGTGGGGGGAACTGCCGCCTAGTCCCGGTTCTATTTTAGGTCACTTTTCTCACTTTCTGACCCACAAATAATGCCCCAAATGCCGCCGCCTGGTGGGGGGAACTGCCGCCTAGTCCCGGTTCTATTTTAGGTCACTTTTCTCACTTTTCTACCCACAAATAATGCCCCAAATGCCGCCGCCTGGTGGGGGGAACTGCCGCCTAGTCCCGGTTCTATTTTAGGTCACTTTTCTCACTTTCTTACCCACAAATAATGCCCCAAATGCCGCCGCCTGGTGGGGGGAACTGCCGCCTAGTCCCGGTTCTATTTTAGGTCACTTTTCTCACTTTTCTACCCACAAATAATGGCAAAAAAAAATGCTTACAGCACCCAGTATTCCCAGGCGGTCTCCCATCCAAGTACTAACTGGGCCCGACCCTGCTTGGCTTCCGAGATCAGACGAGATCGGGCTCATTCAGGGTGGTGTGGCCGTAAGCGAGGGAAGCGCTTGTGAAATGCCCCAAAGTGTTGAAAATGTTCCCCAGGCCCCTGGTTCCCCATCCCCGCAGGAGGAGGCTCCCCAGGCCCCCTGGTTCCCCATCCCCGCAGGAGGAGGCTCCCCAGGCCCCCTGGTGCAGGAGGAGGCTCCCCAGGCCCCTGGTTCCCCATCCCCGCAGGAGGAGGCTCCCCAGGCCCCCTGGTTCCCCATCCCCGCAGGAGGAGGCTCCCCAGGCCCCATGGTTCCCCATCACCGCAGGAGGAGGCTCCCCAGGCCCCTGGTTCCCCATCCCCGCAGGAGGAGGCTCCCCAGGCCCCCTGGTTCCCCATCCCCGCAGGAGGAGGCTCCCCAGGCCCCATGGTTCCCCATCACCGCAGGAGGAGGCTCCCCAGGCCCCCTGGTTCCCCATCCCCGCAGGAGGAGGCTCCCCAGGCCCCCTGGTGCAGGAGGAGGCTCCCCAGGCCCCCTGGTTCCCCATCCCCGCAGGAGGAGGCTCCCCAGGCCCCCTGGTTCTCCATGCCCGCAGGAGGAGGCTCCCCAGGCCCCTGGTTCCCCATGACCGCAGGAGGAGGCTCCCCAGGCCCCCTGGTTCTCCATCCCCGCAGGAGGAGGCTCCCCAGGCCCCCTGGTTCTCCATGCCCGCAGGAGGAGGCTCCCCAGGCCCCCATGTTCTCCATGCCCGCAGGAGGAGGCTCCCCAGGCCCCTTGGTTCTCCATCCCCGCAGGAGGAGGCTCCCCAGGCCCCTGGTTCTCCATCCCCGCAGGAGGAGGCTCCCCAGGCGCCCTGGTTCTCCATCCCCGCAGGAGGAGGCTCCCCAGGCCCCCTGGTTCTCCATCCCCGCAGGAGGAGGCTCCCCAGGCCCCATGGTTCCCCATCACCGCAGGAGGAGGCTCCCCAGGCCCCCTGGTTCCCCATCCCCGCAGGAGGAGGCTCCCCAGGCCCCCTGGTTCTCCATCCCCGCAGGAGGAGGCTCCCCAGGCCCCCATGTTCTCCATGCCCGCAGGAGGAGGCTCCCCAGGCCCCTTGGTTCTCCATCCCCGCAGGAGGAGGCTCCCCAGGCCCCTGGTTCTCCATCCCCGCAGGAGGAGGCTCCCCAGGCGCCCTGGTTCTCCATCCCCGCAGGAGGAGGCTCCCCAGGCCCCCTGGTTCTCCATGCCCGCAGGAGGAGGCTCCCCAGGCCCCCTGGTTCTCCATCCCCGCAGGAGGAGGCTCCCCAGGCCCCCTGGTTCCCCATCCCCGCAGGAGGAGGCTCCCCAGGCCCCCTGGTTCTCCATGCCCGCAGGAGGAGGCTCCCCAGGCCCCCTGGTTCTCCATCCCCGCAGGAGGAGGCTCCCCAGGCCCCTGGTTCTCCATCCCCGCAGTAGGAGGCTCCCCAGGCCCCCTGGTTCTCCATCCCCGCAGGAGGAGGCTCCCCAGGCCCCCTGGTTCTCCATCCCCGCAGGAGGAGGCTCCCCAGGCCCCCTGGTTCTCCATCCCCGCAGGAGGAGGCTCCCCAGGCCCCTTGGTTCTCCATCCCCGCAGGAGGAGGCTCCCCAGGCCCCTGGTTCCCCATCCC
>NW_028258576.1:0-137500 GCF_982586985.1 Callionymus lyra
ACATGTTGTGGTTTATTAAAGTCTCTTTTCATTTTATTGACATCGGTAAATGTAACGCTAAGTTTAAGTGAAGGTATCAAGACCTGTCGCCCTTCCCAGCTATCTTCTAAATAATCCACGGAGGAAAAATTCAGAAAAAAAAGTCTTATATAGATCCAGAGCGGTCCGTAATAGGAACAAAAAAACAAAACAGGCACTCGGGGCGAAGGCAGGGCACTTCTGGAGATCGGGGTCCCAACAGCAACTAAAACAAAAAGACAAAAGGACTCACTTGAGTAAATAAAAGTGCTGACAACGTCAGGAGTATCCAAAGGATTATCCAGTTGTGATTCAAAGGCGAGGAGCGAGATCGAAAGGACAGCCAACCTGGTCTGGAAACGCAATACTCTGGCGAGTTCTTCCGGGTAGAGACGCTCCTTATCAATGGGAAGAACCCGCCACTCCATCATCCCCAGCCGCGCACCTGCCAGCGTCTGTCACTCAAAACACAGGACACATGAAAACGGAAAACCACCTTCAAAATAAAACAAAAGAACATAAGCATGACACTTGTATGTTGATTCTATCAAATGTATTCTGCCTATTTTAAATGTTGACCTTTTTTCTTATAAGAGTAACTGTCAGGAGTCTTGATGTAAAACGTCACTCAAATGTGTCATTTATTTATTTCTCTCACAGGATTCAGAGTCAATGTTCATTGCACAGAATTTCCATCTCCGTCCTGCACTGTCTGTGATGATGGAACTTACATGGACAAATTGAACCGAGAGAAACATGGTTTCAAGTGTCTCGTCTGTACTGAAGGTAAAGTTTGTTCTTCACTAGAATGATGAGTTGGTCAGTATGTAGATGTGATGTAGAATTTGTTATTGACTAACAGGACTGAGAGAGATCAGATCCTGTACCTTCACAGCAAACACCAAGTGTGAACCTCTGGAGGGTTTTTTCTGTGTGGACGGCTCAGTGGACACATGTGTGGCAGCACAGCAACACTCCACATGTGAACCAGGACAGTTCATCATCAGAGCAGGCGAGTTTCACATCCAACATGTGAAATGCAAGAGTGCAGAAACTATAAGACACACACAATGTTCTTCACAGGAACGTCCTCCACAGACACTGAGTGTGGAACCTGCAGTGAAGGAACATTTTCAAATGGAACGTTCACGTCATGTCAGGATCACAAACAGTGAGTGAAGCTTCACAAATGTTTGCTCCAGATGTTTTCTTCTAAACTGTCTCCACTTGTCTTTGTAGATGTTCAACATATCTACGAGAAGGAACTATTTCTTCTGACTCTGTATGTCGAGAAGGTTTGACACCAGGAGAAGTGGCTGGAATTATTGTTGCTGTGATCGTTCTACTGATCACATGTTCTGTAGTTTATTGGTATAAAAAAAGAAAAAGAGGTAAAAAACAAATGCATTCATAAAAATCACATTATTATATTGATTTGTGTTTATCTGGAGTCATTTCCTTGAATTATTTTTCTCCTTAACCAGATGGAAAAGAGTTCAAGAGAAGAAGGAAGGTATGTAAGAATGTTTTTTAGTCATTTATCAAAGTGATTTAATGTTTAAATGTAATGTTGATTAATTTTGCAAATGTCATCACTTGTACAATTAAAATGAATGTCAATTTTGGTTTAATATCTTCAGCACTGCAGTATTTGTGCATCAGAGAAACGATCATTATTTCTTATTAGGAGGTGGCAGTGGGAATGAATGAATGTATGGATTCAACGGAGCATCCGTGAGAATTTCAATTAGTTTGAGCTTTTTTTTTAATCTAAACTGACTTATTTTTTTCTTGTCTTAGATCAATTTATTCATCTGAGAATAAGTCCGATGAAGTGGAACATGTTCCACTGATGGTAGAACCCGGGGAAGACCCAGAACACACTGAAGAAGCATGTTCCTCCACTGGGCTGGAAACACAGGGGGGTCCTCCAGAAAGAGCTGGACGATGTAACTGGGGAGAAGAAAGTATGGACCTCTCTGCTGAAGCTGCTGCCCCCGTGACAAGAATCCAGATAAACAGACCAGAGATAGCAGACGTTGAATATGAACTAATTGGACACGAGGATATTAAAGTAGATTGTTCAGTCATTCAATAGAATGTTTGAGTTTTATACAACATGAAAAATGTGTTCATAAATGATGTGTTCAGTGAACATAACATATTTCTGGCTGTTTTCATTTGCCTGTGTGTGTAGCTTAGTCTGTGATATAGAAAACAGTTTCTGTCAAAGCTTTCATTAATCTCATAAATGGCTGATCAGTTAAACATCAGCCAGGTTTGAGGATGTACTTCACTCCACAGCCGTCAGTGTTGCTTGTTCTTTCACTGCCCTTTTTGTGAGGTCACCAAATTCAGACCAGCACAGATGGACAAAACCCAACAGCACATACAAAGCCACTTGAGAAAGGCAATCATCATGGAGGTGTGTACAGTATATGTTTAGTTAGTTCCTCGTATATTGCATCATAAAAGTCTAACCGTTTACATTTTTATGTTTGACAGACTATCCGATACACAGATGTGGGCTGCAGACCAGAACCTCACGTCCATTGTCATGTGCGTGTCAATGTGTGTCAATGCGCGCGTGTGTCAATGTGCGTCAATGCTTGCGCGTGTCAACACACAACACACGCACGCACACATTAAACAAATGCGCACACCCACATTAAACAAACGCGCACGCACACATAAAACACACGCATGCATACACAGACATGCACTGACAAACGCACACACACACGGTGACATGCAAACATAAAACACACGCACGCACGCACACATAAAACAAACGCGGATTTTATAGGTTTGTTTGTGATGTGTAGTTATGCGTTTGTGTGCACGTCATTGGTGTGTGTGCGCATGTGTCAGTGTGTGTCTGCGTGTGCGTGCGTGTGTGTGTTTTATGTGTGCATGTCACCGTGTGTGTGCGTGTGTCAGTGCATGTCTGTGTGTGCATGCGTGTGTTTTGTGTGCGTCCGCGTTTGTTTTATGTGTGCGTGCGTGCGTGTGTTTTATGTGTGCATGTCACATGAAACAAATGCGCGCACGCACACATAAAACAAATGCGCGCATGCACACATAAAACAAATGCGCGCATGCACACATAAAGCAAATGCGCGCATGCACACAAAACAAATGCGCGCACGTCACATAAAACAAATGCGCGCACGCACACATAAAACAAATGCGCGCACGCACATATTAAAGAAATGCGCACGCGCACACAAAACAAATGCGCAAGAGCACACAAAACAAATGCGCGCGCACAGATAAAACAAATGCACACGCACACAACACACGCACGCACACATTAAACAAATGCGCACACCCACATAAAACAAACGCGCACGCACACATAAAACACACGCATGCATACACAGACATGCACTGACAAACGCACACACACACGGTGACATGCAAACATAAAACACACGCACGCACGCACACATAAAACAAACGCGGGTTTTATAGGTTTGTTTGTGATGTGTAGTTATGCGTTTGTGTGCATGTCATTGGTGTGTGTGCGCATGTGTCAGTGTGTGTCTGCGTGTGCGTGCGTGTGTGTGTTTTATGTGTGCATGTCACCGTGTGTGTGCGTGTGTCAGTGCATGTCTGTGTGTGCATGCGTGTGTTTTGTGTGCGTCCGCGTTTGTTTTGTGTGCGTGCGTGCGTGTGTTTTATGTGTGCATGTCACATGAAACAAATGCGCGCACGCACACATAAAACAAATGCGCGCATGCACACATAAAACAAATGCGCGCATGCACACATAAAACAAATGCGCGCATGCACACATAAAGCAAATGCGCGCATGCACACATAAAACAAATGCGCGCACGTCACATAAAACAAATGCGCGCACGCACACATAAAACAAATGCGCGCACGCACATATTAAAGAAATGCGCACGCGCACACAAAACAAATGCGCAAGAGCACACAAAACAAATGCGCGCGCACAGATAAAACAAATGCACACGCACACAACACACGCACGCACACATTAAACAAATGCGCACACCCACATAAAACAAACGCGCACGCACACATAAAACACACGCATGCATACACAGACATGCACTGACAAACGCACACACACACGGTGACATGCAAACATAAAACACACGCACGCACGCACACATAAAACAAACGCGGATTTTATAGGTTTGTTTGTGATCTGTAGTTATGCGTTTGTGTGCATGTCATTGGTGTGTGTGCGCATGTGTCAGTGTGTGTCTGCGTGTGCGTGCGTGTGTGTGTTTTATGTGTGCATGTCACCGTGTGTGTGCGTGTGTCAGTGCATGTCTGTGTGTGCATGCGTGTGTTTTGTGTGCGTCCGCGTTTGTTTTATGTGTGCGTGCGTGCGTGTGTTTTATGTGTGCATGTCACATGAAACAAATGCGCGCACGCACACATAAAACAAATGCGCGCATGCACACATAAAACAAATGCGCGCATGCACACATAAAACAAATGCGCGCGCGCGCACACAAAACACACGGATGCACACACAGACATGCACTGACACACGCACACACACACGGTGACATGCACACATAAAACAAACGCGGACGCACACAAAACAATGTGCGTCAATGCTTGCGCGTGTCAACACACAACACACGCACGCACACATTAAACAAACGCGCACGCACACATAAAACACACGCATGCATACACAGACATGCACTGACAAACGCACACACACACGGTGACATGCAAACATAAAACACACGCACGCACGCACACATAATGCGTGTGTTTTGTGTGCGTCCGCGTTTGTTTTATGTGTGCGTGCGTGCGTAAGTTTTATGTGTGCATGTCACATGAAACAAATGCGCGCACGCACACATAAAACAAATGCGCGCATGCACACATAAAACAAATGCGCGCATGCACACATAAAGCAAATGCGCGCATGCACACATAACACAAATGCGCGCACGTCACATAAAACAAATGCGCGCACGCACACATAAAACAAATGCGCGCACGCACATATTAAAGAAATGCGCACGCGCACACAAAACAAATGCGCAAGAGCACACAAAACAAATGCGCGCGCACAGATAAAACAAATGCACACGCACACAACACACGCACGCACACATTAAACAAATGCGCACACCCACATAAAACAAACGCGCACGCACACATAAAACACACGCATGCATACACAGACATGCACTGACAAACGCACACACACACGGTGACATGCAAACATAAAACACACGCACGCACGCACACATAAAACAAACGCGGGTTTTATAGGTTTGTTTGTGATGTGTAGTTATGCGTTTGTGTGCATGTCATTGGTGTGTGTGCGCATGTGTCAGTGTGTGTCTGCGTGTGCGTGCGTGTGTGTGTTTTATGTGTGCATGTCACCGTGTGTGTGCGTGTGTCAGTGCATGTCTGTGTGTGCATGCGTGTGTTTTGTGTGCGTCCGCGTTTGTTTTATGTGTGCGTGCGTGCGTGTGTTTTATGTGTGCATGTCACATGAAACAAATGCGCGCACGCACACATAAAACAAATGCGCGCATGCACACATAAAACAAATGCGCGCATGCACACATAAAACAAATGCGCGCATGCACACATAAAGCAAATGCGCGCATGCACACATAAAACAAATGCGCGCACGTCACATAAAACAAATGCGCGCACGCACACATAAAACAAATGCGCGCACGCACATATTAAAGAAATGCGCACGCGCACACAAAACAAATGCGCAAGAGCACACAAAACAAATGCGCGCGCACAGATAAAACAAATGCACACGCACACAACACACGCACGCACACATTAAACAAATGCGCACACCCACATAAAACAAACGCGCACGCACACATAAAACACACGCATGCATACACAGACATGCACTGACAAACGCACACACACACGGTGACATGCAAACATAAAACACACGCACGCACGCACACATAAAACAAACGCGGATTTTATAGGTTTGTTTGTGATCTGTAGTTATGCGTTTGTGTGCATGTCATTGGTGTGTGTGCGCATGTGTCAGTGTGTGTCTGCGTGTGCGTGCGTGTGTGTGTTTTATGTGTGCATGTCACCGTGTGTGTGCGTGTGTCAGTGCATGTCTGTGTGTGCATGCGTGTGTTTTGTGTGCGTCCGCGTTTGTTTTATGTGTGCGTGCGTGCGTGTGTTTTATGTGTGCATGTCACATGAAACAAATGCGCGCACGCACACATAAAACAAATGCGCGCATGCACACAAAACAAATGCGCGCATGCACACATAAAACAAATGCGCGCGCGCGCACACAAAACACACGGATGCACACACAGACATGCACTGACACACGCACACACACACGGTGACATGCACACATAAAACAAACGCGGACGCACACAAAACAAACGCGCACGCACACATAAAACACACGCATGCATACATAGACATGCACTGACAAACGCACACACACACGGTGACATGCAAACATAAAACACACGCACGCACGAACACATAAAACAAACGCGGATTTTTTTTAGAATAGAATAGAATAGAAAAGCTTTATTCATCCCCAGAGGGGAAACACACTTTCACAACAGCGCAGATTAAAAAAAATATATATAGGTTTGTTTGTGATGTGTAGTTATGCGTTTGTGTGCATGTCACTGGTGTGTGTGCGCATGTGTCAGTGTGTGTCTGCGTGTGCGTGCGTGTGTGTGTTTTATGTGTGCATGTCACCGTGTGTGTGTGCGTGTGTCAGTGCATGTCTGTGTGTGCATGCGTGTGTTTAATGTGTGCGTGCGCGTTTGTTTTGTGTGCGTCCGCGTTTGTTTTATGTGTGCGTGCGTGCGTGTGTTTATGTGTGCATGTCACCGTGTGTGTGGGCGTGTGTCAGTGCATGTCTGTGTGTGCATGCGTGTGTTTTAGGTGTGCGTGCGCGTGTCTTTGATGTGTGCGTCCGCGTTTGTTTTATGTGTGCGTGCGTGCGTGTGTTTTATGTGTGCATGTCACCGTGTGTGTGTGCGTTTGTCAGTGCATGTCCGTGTACGCATGCGTGTGTTTTATGTGTGCGTGCGCGTTTGTTTTATGTGGGTGTGCGCATTTGTTTAATGTGTGCGTTCGTGCACAGTAAATTTCCAAGTGTCAAAAAGGAAGTGTTAATGTATTTTAACTATTTCATAGACTGGTTTAACTCTTCC
Source organism: Callionymus lyra (assembly GCF_982586985.1). Lineage (NCBI taxonomy): Eukaryota > Metazoa > Chordata > Actinopteri > Syngnathiformes > Callionymidae > Callionymus > Callionymus lyra. Next base: position 7,200 of record NW_028258576.1, read on the forward strand.
AGATGTAACACAACAACAACAGGTGTAAAACGTGGCTCCTCCCCCTGCAGTGCTGTTGTCAATATCCAGAGTTAAAACCCAGGTGTTATTTATTCAGTGTAAAAAGTGAATGAACACTGTCAAGGGTCAATTTAACAATATTCAGTGTTAATATCTTAATATGCTCCGCCCATTTCAAATGATCCAGACGTTTCTAGAGTAATTGGACCTCATGGACCACCGCCATGTTTCCATTGGTAAAGACTGTGGTAAGTCTCTCCATCTGCTGACTTATATTTAAATGAATTAAACGATTTATACAATTGTATTCACCGTGACTGTACTACCATTCGCTTTTTAGACTTCTAATGTAGATGAATTGCTATGTGGTTCACCAACATTAAGTTACATTCTATTACTTGTAATGCGGTACAGTTAACCTGCGCAGTGAACACCACGTGTAGACACTTGTAACCAATACCACTATGGATTATTGTGTATATTCGGTTTATGGTGCTCGCTCAAAACAACAGATGTATATGCTGTCTGTACATGCGCGCGCCAGTAAGTACGGTAGTTCATTCCCGCGCCACTCCCCCTCTGTCAGGCTTTAGTTTTTAGTAATGTAACCCAGCCGTTTATTTGTCGTTTTATGTTTCAATTATTTTCACTGGAAGTATATAATTAAACCCAGTTGTTATTTTCGTGTTTTATGTTTTATTACTTTTCAATGCATGTATCGCATCAAGACACTGTCGCTTTAAGACGGCCATTGTTTTTTACCTGCGTTCCACGGATGAGACGCGTGGTGTTCAGATGCTTCAGCGGCTCAGAGACTGAGACACGTGTAAGTAAGTAAGTAAGTAAGTAATATTTATTTATATAGCGCTTTTCGAGACCAGGGTCACAAAGCGCTTTAACAATCAAAAACAATACTCAAAACAGTACATACTTCAAAGATCAAGACAACACCGAGAACAACAAGTTCGAGAAATTCAAGGAAAAGCCTGAACAAATAGAAACGTCTTAAGATGTTTCTTAAAGGAGTCAGTAGACTCCATCAAGCGCAAAGAGAGAGGAAGATTGTTCCAAAGCTTAGGAGCAACAGCCTGAAAAGATTTCTCTCCTCTGGTCCTGAGCCGTGTGCGTGGAACCATCAGTAGATTCTGATCCACAGACCTCAGAGACCGAGCTGGGGTGTAAGGCTGGATCAGATCAGTGATGTAAGGAGGAGCCTGACCATGAATAGCTCTGAAAGTAAGAACCAGAATTTTAAAGTTGATCCTGAAAGAAACTGGAAGCCAGTGAAGAGTTTTAAGGATCGGAGAAATGTGAGTTCTCCTACTTGAGCGGGTCAGAATTCTCGCTGCAGAGTTCTGAATCAACTGCAGACGAGACAGCTCCTTCTTGTTAAGACATGAAAACAAACCGTTACAATAGTCCAGACGAGAAGAAACAAACGCATGGATTACAAGCTCCAGATCATGTTGTGACAACATTTTCCTAAGTTTAGAGATTTTTCTCAGTTGAAGGAAACAGTTTCTGGTCAGTTTTCTGCAGTGTTGAACAAGAGACATGTCTTTATCAAATACAACACCCAGGTTTCTCAGGCTCAGTTTGACAGACTGACCTAAGTCACCCAAGTACTGACTCAACCATGGAATCTTATCATCAGGAGCAATCACCAGAGTTTCAGTTTTGTCCACATTAAGCTGTAAAGTGTGCCAACGCTCCTGCAATTTTACTGAATACACTCGCTTATCACTCCTAGGTGAGCCTAAACAATACGTTTATATTATTGTTTATATTGCTGTGTGTAAATGAATGTTGTGTCGAAGCAGCTATTTAAGTTTTTGTGTGAAACTTGAAGCATTGTTTTATAACTTTATTCAAGTGTATATTTTCGATAGTATTTTATATTGTACTGTTTCACTTTGTTTTGAAAGTAAGTTGCACTTTATATTTTGTTATCGCGTGGTGTTCAGATGCTTCAGCGGCTCAGAGTTCACCGCATCTGTTATTTAACACGCCGATTAAACGTTCGTGCTGTTGTATGGTTAACAAGCGTTGAATGTGTTGAAGGTGCCGTAGCTAAGAATCTTGAATATTAATAAAATAAATCGCCTACCATGACCCACCAATATAGCAAACTTTTTATTGGAATATAAATATATTTTCGTCCTTCAAAATAACAAACAAAATACGTGTGTGAGTTACATTATAATTTAAAAAAGCTAAGTTTTAGCGAACTAGCTCTCGTGTTAACGCACCACAGAAAGTTACATTACACGCAATGAAACATTATTTCTGAGTCTTAAAGCAATAATGATATCTTACCTCAATAGACGAGTGACGCGCACCTGATTCCGTCAAGTTATGCACAAACGTGAGGATAAAATGCGATCGATCTTTGTCAACAAGTGTGACGTCATCATCCGGAAGTTGCGTATGCGGCAATTTGAAAACTTTTTAGCTGACGCTAAATTTAAACTAAACTTAACTCGGTCTTTATACAAGCACGCATCTACTATTGTATTCATGGCGCTTTTAAACAAACAAGCACAATATCTCATTGTATTCCTGTGGTGTGACGTCACCGCTGCAGGATCAGTTGATTAGCATGTGTGACGTCACCCCTGCAGACTCGCGATTAATGTTGACAAACGTCACGTAGACGCTCATAATCGCAGCTAAATAAAAAGAAAACATATGTCCATAAACGCAATCTCAATGAAAGCTTCTATTTTCATAGAAAAGCGCACCGGATTATAAAGAGGATCAAGCGAAATAGCACAGACTTTATTTTACTCATTCATAAAACAATGTCAACATTATGGAGTTGAAACACCTAAAAATATACAATATAGTCACTTTTACAGGACCTTTTAAGCATGTTTTAATCCGCGAGAGCTTCTTGACTTCCGCGATGCGTAAACAATCCAAGCTCCAAAAAATTAAAATTAAGCATTTTTACCGATTTATATTCACTCTGTACCTCCTTAAAGTGGTTTGAGGTCGTTAAGCACAATCAGGATTAGAATCACACTGTTGACATTAAACATTTCAAATGAGCTTCATAGTTGTAGAATTACGGTAGCCAAATGAAACAGCGACACGTCACGTTACCAAGGCAACGAAGAGATGGGCGACGCGTCAAATGTAACCCGGGTCGTTTGAATCCGACGTCGGGGGGTGCTCTGTATAATACTGGGTGACCCGTGCGTGTCAATGCGTGCGCGCGTGTCAATGTGCGTCAATACGTGTGTGTCAATGTGCGTCAATGTGCGTCAATACGTGTGTGTGTGTCAATGTGCGTCAATGCGTGCGGGTGTGTCAATGCGTATAGACGTGTGTTTATATGTGTGTACATATATGTGTGTATGTGTATAGACGTGTGTGTGTATATATGTGTGTGTATGTGTATAGACGTGTGTGTATATATATGTGTGTATGTGTATAGACGTGTGTGTGTGTATATATGTGTGTGTATAGACGTGTGTGTATATATATGTGTGTATGTGTATAGACGTGTGTGTATATGTGTGTATGTGTATAGACGTGTGTGTGTGTGTGTGTGTGTGTATATATATATACGTGTGTGTGTTTATATATGTGTGTATGTGTATAGACGTGTGTGTGTATATATATGTGTGTATATGTGTGTATGTGTATAGACGTGTGTGTGTATATGTGTGTATGTGTATAGACGTGTGTGTATATATATGTGTGTATATGTGTGTATCTGTATAGACGTGTGTGTATATATATGTGTGTATGTGTATAGACGTGTGTGTGTGTATATGTATATGTGTGTATGTGTATAGACGTGTGTGTGTGTGTGTGTGTGTGTATATACTGTATATATATTGTAACGATCCTGTTTGTTCTGTTCATTAATGTTGCGGGCACTTTAAGAAGGTGAGTCTGTGCGCATGCGCAGTTGTTGTTAGAGAGATTTCGCGTTCAACTAGTGGTGTGAAGAACGAGCGGCGTTGGTTGTGGCCGAAACAATAACCTCTCTGTGAGTACAGCGAACAAAGAAACAATATCTGTGCAAGACAACCGTCTGGTCATGTGTGGAGGACCAAACGTTACATTGGTGTCAGAAGCGACTTTTTCGGACCTGCTCCTGAGGCGAAGCTAACGGTTATTAGCAACGAACTTTGCTAACGAACGTCCCCGGTATGTACGGGAAAGTGAAGAGCGAAAGTGAGGAGATGGACGTTGGTGCGAGACGACGGGACCATGCTCAACAGTTAAGAGACGCTGTGTTACAACTCTCAGAAGAAGAATGTGCGTCAATGCGTGCGCCAATGTGCAGCAACTGGGCTTCATCAAGTATCAAACAGATCACACATCACACCTACCATGATTTTGTTCAATGAGATGAAAACTTATTTGATGTTCAATCCAGTGTTCAGGTTGACTTCAGTGCTTATGTTTTAGTAGAAGTGAAGCTGTGGTGCTTTAGTTTAATACATGGACACAGCACTAAACTTTGTTGTTGGTTGTTAGTTGTTTTTTTAGATTTTGGGATCAACCGTCACTTTTTAGTAATGGGAGAATTATTTCTCTGCACTGTGCGAGTCGTCCCAGAGCCATTGTTCAGCCTGAAGCCAATACGTTTTTAGGTTGAAAAGTTTGCCCCCCTGAAAAAATGTAATGCCCCCCCTTAAATGTTTTTCTGCAGCCGGGTCTGTCAGTGTTATACTAGATCCACTCAGTATAAACTGTTGTCAACATTGAAGTCAAATCATCTCCAGAAATGATACTTTGTGATGAAGTCTTAATGTTAAAAGAGACAAATGTAATAATATCTTTAATGAATCAATTCATGTACATTTATATCAAACCTGCTATTCCCTGCATGATGGGATCAGAAACACTAGAATTCTACTTTCTCGGGACGTTTTAGATTTACAACGACGACATCATTAAAAGTGTGAACTGCAGTCACACTGCAAGTTTATGTCCATAATCCTTAGATATTCTCTCCAAATGAGAACAATTTAACAGAAGAGTTTAACATTACCTTGGCTGTAGTCATGCTCTGTAGACAGAAGCTTCACCTGCACAGGTGATCTCATTAGCTCGTCCTGTCTCTCCACCTGCACGCAAAGCAACTTGTACTCTCTGCTGCCCTCTAGTGTTGCTAAAACGATTTATTATGTCCAATAAACAAACCTACAGAAAGACTTAACAGTGTGGGTCTTTCTTTTTATTTCAAGGGTCCCCATTTTATCTCAAACATCAATATAGCTAATATTTAACACTAATTGGTAAATATCAAACATGTATGCTTCATTACAGTTGAAACAATTGTTCTCTGGTAACAAATATTTATCATTAAACATGTGTGTTCATGTATGATCCATGGCACTCATCATGATGGACAAATATGATGGAAAAACATTCTATTAGTGTCAGTACAGTACACGAGGTTGGAAATCAACCACGCATTTGCGCATGCGTTGTCCACCTACAAGGAGGTTTATAACGGTCAGACGCGGAAGAATCTACGAAACTATCACTGATAGATTCTCAAAAATCATCTGATATTAAATGATCTTTTCTCTCAAGGATAAGGATGTTGAAGGAGTGACGTCACAGTGTCCACTGTTGAAGGATAAGGATGTTGAGTGTCCAGCTGGAAGGAGCACAGGTACATGTTGTGGTTTATTAAAGTCTCTTTTCATTTTATTGACATCGGTAAATGTAACGCTAAGTTTAAGTGAAGGTATCAAGACCTGTCGCCCTTCCCAGCTATCTTCTAAATAATCCACGGAGGAAAAATTCAGAAAAAAAAGTCTTATATAGATCCAGAGCGGTCCGTAATAGGAACAAAAAAACAAAACAGGCACTCGGGGCGAAGGCAGGGCACTTCTGGAGATCGGGGTCCCAACAGCAACTAAAACAAAAAGACAAAAGGACTCACTTGAGTAAATAAAAGTGCTGACAACGTCAGGAGTATCCAAAGGATTATCCAGTTGTGATTCAAAGGCGAGGAGCGAGATCGAAAGGACAGCCAACCTGGTCTGGAAACGCAATACTCTGGCGAGTTCTTCCGGGTAGAGACGCTCCTTATCAATGGGAAGAACCCGCCACTCCATCATCCCCAGCCGCGCACCTGCCAGCGTCTGTCACTCAAAACACAGGACACATGAAAACGGAAAACCACCTTCAAAATAAAACAAAAGAACATAAGCATGACACTTGTATGTTGATTCTATCAAATGTATTCTGCCTATTTTAAATGTTGACCTTTTTTCTTATAAGAGTAACTGTCAGGAGTCTTGATGTAAAACGTCACTCAAATGTGTCATTTATTTATTTCTCTCACAGGATTCAGAGTCAATGTTCATTGCACAGAATTTCCATCTCCGTCCTGCACTGTCTGTGATGATGGAACTTACATGGACAAATTGAACCGAGAGAAACATGGTTTCAAGTGTCTCGTCTGTACTGAAGGTAAAGTTTGTTCTTCACTAGAATGATGAGTTGGTCAGTATGTAGATGTGATGTAGAATTTGTTATTGACTAACAGGACTGAGAGAGATCAGATCCTGTACCTTCACAGCAAACACCAAGTGTGAACCTCTGGAGGGTTTTTTCTGTGTGGACGGCTCAGTGGACACATGTGTGGCAGCACAGCAACACTCCACATGTGAACCAGGACAGTTCATCATCAGAGCAGGCGAGTTTCACATCCAACATGTGAAATGCAAGAGTGCAGAAACTATAAGACACACACAATGTTCTTCACAGGAACGTCCTCCACAGACACTGAGTGTGGAACCTGCAGTGAAGGAACATTTTCAAATGGAACGTTCACGTCATGTCAGGATCACAAACAGTGAGTGAAGCTTCACAAATGTTTGCTCCAGATGTTTTCTTCTAAACTGTCTCCACTTGTCTTTGTAGATGTTCAACATATCTACGAGAAGGAACTATTTCTTCTGACTCTGTATGTCGAGAAGGTTTGACACCAGGAGAAGTGGCTGGAATTATTGTTGCTGTGACCGTTCTACTGATCACATGTTCTGTAGTTTATTGGTATAAAAAAAGAAAAAGAGGTAAAAAACAAATGCATTCATAAAAATCACATTATTATATTGATTTGTGTTTATCTGGAGTCATTTCCTTGAATTATTTTTCTCCTTAACCAGATGGAAAAGAGTTCAAGAGAAGAAGGAAGGTATGTAAGAATGTTTTTTAGTCATTTATCAAAGTGATTTAATGTTTAAATGTAATGTTGATTAATTTTGCAAATGTCATCACTTGTACAATTAAAATGAATGTCAATTTTGGTTTAATATCTTCAGCACTGCAGTATTTGTGCATCAGAGAAACGATCATTATTTCTTATTAGGAGGTGGCAGTGGGAATGAATGAATGTATGGATTCAACGGAGCATCCGTGAGAATTTCAATTAGTTTGAGCTTTTTTTTTAATCTAAACTGACTTATTTTTTTCTTGTCTTAGATCAATTTATTCATCTGAGAATAAGTCCGATGAAGTGGAACATGTTCCACTGATGGTAGAACCCGGGGAAGACCCAGAACACACTGAAGAAGCATGTTCCTCCACTGGGCTGGAAACACAGGGGGGTCCTCCAGAAAGAGCTGGACGATGTAACTGGGGAGAAGAAAGTATGGACCTCTCTGCTGAAGCTGCTGCCCCCGTGACAAGAATCCAGATAAACAGACCAGAGATAGCAGACGTTGAATATGAACTAATTGGACACGAGGATATTAAAGTAGATTGTTCAGTCATTCAATAGAATGTTTGAGTTTTATACAACATGAAAAATGTGTTCATAAATGATGTGTTCAGTGAACATAACATATTTCTGGCTGTTTTCATTTGCCTGTGTGTGTAGCTTAGTCTGTGATATAGAAAACAGTTTCTGTCAAAGCTTTCATTAATCTCATAAATGGCTGATCAGTTAAACATCAGCCAGGTTTGAGGATGTACTTCACTCCACAGCCGTCAGTGTTGCTTGTTCTTTCACTGCCCTTTTTGTGAGGTCACCAAATTCAGACCAGCACAGATGGACAAAACCCAACAGCACATACAAAGCCACTTGAGAAAGGCAATCATCATGGAGGTGTGTACAGTATATGTTTAGTTAGTTCCTCGTATATTGCATCATAAAAGTCTAACCGTTTACATTTTTATGTTTGACAGACTATCCGATACACAGATGTGGGCTGCAGACCAGAACCTCACGTCCATTGTCATGTGCGTGTCAATGTGTGTCAATGCGCGCGTGTGTCAATGTGCGTCAATGCTTGCGCGCGTGTCAATGTGCGTCAATGCTTGCGCGTGTCAATGCGTGTGCGTGTGTCAATATGCTTGCGCGCGTGTCAATGTGCGTCAATGCTTGCGCGCGTGTCAATGTGCGTCAATGCGCGCGTGCGTGTCAATGTGCGTCAATGCGCCCGTGCGTGTCAATGCGTGTGCGTGCGTCAATATGCGCGCGAGTGTCAATGTGCGTCAATGCTTGCGCGCGTGTCAATGTGCGTCAATGCTTGCGCGTGTGTCAATGTGCGTCAATGCTTGCGCGTGTCAACACACAACACACGCACGCACACATTAAACAAATGCGCACACCCACATTAAACAAACGCGCACGCACACATAAAACACACGCATGCATACACAGACATGCACTGACAAACGCACACACACACGGTGACATGCAAACATAAAACACACGCACGCACGCACACAAAACAAACGCGGATTTTATAGGTTTGTTTGTGATGTGTAGTTATGCGTTTGTGTGCATGTCATTGGTGTGTGTGCGCATGTGTCAGTGTGTGTCTGCGTGTGCGTGCGTGTGTGTGTTTTATGTGTGCATGTCACCGTGTGTGTGCGTGTGTCAGTGCATGTCTGTGTGTGCATGCGTGTGTTTTGTGTGCGTCCGCGTTTGTTTTATGTGTGCGTGCGTGCGTGTGTTTTATGTGTGCATGTCACATGAAACAAATGCGCGCACGCACACATAAAACAAATGCGCGCATGCACACATAAAACAAATGCGCGCATGCACACATAAAGCAAATGCGCGCATGCACACATAAAACAAATGCGCGCACGTCACATAAAACAAATGCGCGCACGCACACATAAAACAAATGCGCGCACGCACATATTAAAGAAATGCGCACGCGCACACAAAACAAATGCGCAAGAGCACACAAAACAAATGCGCGCGCACAGATAAAACAAATGCACACGCACACAACACACGCACGCACACATTAAACAAATGCGCACACCCACATAAAACAAACGCGCACGCACACATAAAACACACGCATGCATACACAGACATGCACTGACAAACGCACACACACACGGTGACATGCAAACATAAAACACACGCACGCACGCACACATAAAACAAACGCGGATTTTATAGGTTTGTTTGTGATCTGTAGTTATGCGTTTGTGTGCATGTCATTGGTGTGTGTGCGCATGTGTCAGTGTGTGTCTGCGTGTGCGTGCGTGTGTGTGTTTTATGTGTGCATGTCACCGTGTGTGTGTGCGTGTGTCAGTGCATGTCTGTGTGTGCATGCGTGTGTTTAATGTGTGCGTGCGCGTTTGTTTTGTGTGCGTCCGCGTTTGTTTTTTATGTGTGCGTGCGTGCGTGTGTTTATGTGTGCATGTCACCGTGTGTGTGGGCGTGTGTCAGTGCATGTCTGTGTGTGCATGCGTGTGTTTTAGGTGTGCGTGCGCGTTTCTTTGATGTGTGCGTCCGCGTTTGTTTTATGTGTGCGTGCGTGCGTGTGTTTTATGTGTGCATGTCACCGTGTGTGTGTGCGTTTGTCAGTGCATGTCCGTGTACGCATGCGTGTGTTTTATGTGTGCGTGCGCGTTTGTTTTATGTGGGTGTGCGCATTTGTTTAATGTGTGCGTTCGTGCACAGTAAATTTCCAAGTGTCAAAAAGGAAGTGTTAATGTATTTTAACTATTTCATAGACTGGTTTAACTCTTCCAGATGTAACACAACAACAACAGGTGTAAAACGTGGCTCCTCCCCCTGCAGTGCTGTTGTCAATATCCAGAGTTAAAACCCAGGTGTTATTTATTCAGTGTAAAAAGTGAATGAACACTGTCAAGGGTCAATTTAACAATATTCAGTGTTAATATCTTAATATGCTCCGCCCATTTCAAATGATCCAGAAGTTTCTAGAGTAATTGGACCTCATGGACCACCGCCATGTTTCCATTGGTAAAGACTGTGGTAAGTCTCTCCATCTGCTGACTTATATTTAAATGAATTAAACGATTTATACAATTGTATTCACCGTGACTGTACTACCATTCGCTTTTTAGACTTCTAATGTAGATGAATTGCTATGTGGTTCACCAACATTAAGTTACATTCTATTACTTGTAATGCGGTACAGTTAACCTGCGCAGTGAACACCACGTGTAGACACTTGTAACCAATACCACTATGGATTATTGTGTATATTCGGTTTATGGTGCTCGCTCAAAACAACAGATGTATATGCTGTCTGTACATGCGCGCGCCAGTAAGTACGGTAGTTCATTCCCGCGCCACTCCCCCTCTGTCAGGCTTTAGTTTTTAGTAATGTAACCCAGCCGTTTATTTGTCGTTTTATGTTTCAATTATTTTCACTGGAAGTATATAATTAAACCCAGTTGTTATTTTCGTGTTTTATGTTTTATTACTTTTCAATGCATGTATCGCATCAAGACACTGTCGCTTTAAGACGGCCATTGTTTTTTACCTGCGTTCCACGGATGAGACGCGTGGTGTTCAGATGCTTCAGCGGCTCAGAGACTGAGACACGTGTAAGTAAGTAAGTAAGTAAGTAATATTTATTTATATAGCGCTTTTCGAGACCAGGGTCACAAAGCGCTTTAACAATCAAAAACAATACTCAAAACAGTACATACTTCAAAGATCAAGACAACACCGAGAACAACAAGTTCGAGAAATTCAAGGAAAAGCCTGAACAAATAGAAACGTCTTAAGATGTTTCTTAAAGGAGTCAGTAGACTCCATCAAGCGCAAAGAGAGAGGAAGATTGTTCCAAAGCTTAGGAGCAACAGCCTGAAAAGATTTCTCTCCTCTGGTCCTGAGCCGTGTGCGTGGAACCATCAGTAGATTCTGATCCACAGACCTCAGAGACCGAGCTGGGGTGTAAGGCTGGATCAGATCAGTGATGTAAGGAGGAGCCTGACCATGAATAGCTCTGAAAGTAAGAACCAGAATTTTAAAGTTGATCCTGAAAGAAACTGGAAGCCAGTGAAGAGTTTTAAGGATCGGAGAAATGTGAGTTCTCCTACTTGAGCGGGTCAGAATTCTCGCTGCAGAGTTCTGAATCAACTGCAGACGAGACAGCTCCTTCTTGTTAAGACATGAAAACAAACCGTTACAATAGTCCAGACGAGAAGAAACAAACGCATGGATTACAAGCTCCAGATCATGTTGTGACAACATTTTCCTAAGTTTAGAGATTTTTCTCAGTTGAAGGAAACAGTTTCTGGTCAGTTTTCTGCAGTGTTGAACAAGAGACATGTCTTTATCAAATACAACACCCAGGTTTCTCAGGCTCAGTTTGACAGACTGACCTAAGTCACCCAAGTACTGACTCAACCATGGAATCTTATCATCAGGAGCAATCACCAGAGTTTCAGTTTTGTCCACATTAAGCTGTAAAGTGTGCCAACGCTCCTGCAATTTTACTGAATACACTCGCTTATCACTCCTAGGTGAGCCTAAACAATACGTTTATATTATTGTTTATATTGCTGTGTGTAAATGAATGTTGTGTCGAAGCAGCTATTTAAGTTTTTGTGTGAAACTTGAAGCATTGTTTTATAACTTTATTCAAGTGTATATTTTCGATAGTATTTTATATTGTACTGTTTCACTTTGTTTTGAAAGTAAGTTGCACTTTATATTTTGTTATCGCGTGGTGTTCAGATGCTTCAGCGGCTCAGAGTTCACCGCATCTGTTATTTAACACGCCGATTAAACGTTCGTGCTGTTGTATGGTTAACAAGCGTTGAATGTGTTGAAGGTGCCGTAGCTAAGAATCTTGAATATTAATAAAATAAATCGCCTACCATGACCCACCAATATAGCAAACTTTTTATTGGAATATAAATATATTTTCGTCCTTCAAAATAACAAACAAAATACGTGTGTGAGTTACATTATAATTAAAAAAGCTAAGTTTTAGCGAACTAGCTCTCGTGTTAACGCACCACAGAAAGTTACATTACACGCAATGAAACATTATTTCTGAGTCTTAAAGCAATAATGATATCTTACCTCAATAGACGAGTGACGCGCACCTGATTCCGTCAAGTTATGCACAAACGTGAGGATAAAATGCGATCGATCTTTGTCAACAAGTGTGACGTCATCATCCGGAAGTTGCGTATGCGGCAATTTGAAAACTTTTTAGCTGACGCTAAATTTAAACTAAACTTAACTCGGTCTTTATACAAGCACGCATCTACTATTGTATTCATGGCGCTTTTAAACAAACAAGCACAATATCTCATTGTATTCCTGTGGTGTGACGTCACCGCTGCAGGATCAGTTGATTAGCATGTGTGACGTCACCCCTGCAGACTCGCGATTAATGTTGACAAACGTCACGTAGACGCTCATAATCGCAGCTAAATAAAAAGAAAACATATGTCCATAAACGCAATCTCAATGAAAGCTTCTATTTTCATAGAAAAGCGCACCGGATTATAAAGAGGATCAAGCGAAATAGCACAGACTTTATTTTACTCATTCATAAAACAATGTCAACATTATGGAGTTGAAACACCTAAAAATATACAATATAGTCACTTTTACAGGACCTTTTAAGCATGTTTTAATCCGCGAGAGCTTCTTGACTTCCGCGATGCGTAAACAATCCAAGCTCCAAAAAATTAAAATTAAGCATTTTTACCGATTTATATTCACTCTGTACCTCCTTAAAGTGGTTTGAGGTCGTTAAGCACAATCAGGATTAGAATCACACTGTTGACATTAAACATTTCAAATGAGCTTCATAGTTGTAGAATTACGGTAGCCAAATGAAACAGCGACACGTCACGTTACCAAGGCAACGAAGAGATGGGCGACGCGTCAAATGTAACCCGGGTCGTTTGAATCCGACGTCGGGGGGTGCTCTGTATAATACTGGGTGACCCGTGCGTGTCAATGCGTGCGCGCGTGTCAATGTGCGTCAATACGTGTGTGTCAATGTGCGTCAATGTGCGTCAATACGTGTGTGTGTGTGTCAATGTGCGTCAATGCGTGCGGGTGTGTCAATGCGTATAGACGTGTGTTTATATGTGTGTACATATATGTGTGTATGTGTATAGACGTGTGTGTGTATATATGTGTGTGTATGTGTATAGACGTGTGTGTGTATATATATGTGTGTATGTGTATAGACGTGTGTGTGTATATATGTGTGTGTATAGACGTGTGTGTATATATATGTGTGTATGTGTATAGACGTGTGTGTATATGTGTGTTTGTGTATAGACGTGTGTGTGTGTGTGTATATATATATACGTGTGTGTGTTTATATATGTGTGTATGTGTATAGACGTGTGTGTGTATATATATGTGTGTATATGTGTGTATGTGTATAGACGTGTGTGTGTGTATATGTGTGTATGTGTATAGACGTGTGTGTATATATAAGTGTGTATATGTGTGTATGTGTATAGACGTGTGTGTATATATATGTGTGTATGTGTATAGACGTGTGTGTGTGTATATGTATATGTGTGTATGTGTATAGACGTGTGTGTGTGTGTGTGTGTGTGTATATACTGTATATATATTGTAACGATCCTGTTTGTTCTGTTCATTAATGTTGCGGGCACTTTAAGAAGGTGAGTCTGTGCGCATGCGCAGTTGTTGTTAGAGAGATTTCGCGTTCAACTAGTGGTGTGAAGAACGAGCGGCGTTGGTTGTGGCCGAAACAATAACCTCTCTGTGAGTACAGCGAACAAAGAAACAATATCTGTGCAAGACAACCGTCTGGTCATGTGTGGAGGACCAAACGTTACATTGGTGTCAGAAGCGACTTTTTCGGACCTGCTCCTGAGGCGAAGCTAACGGTTATTAGCAACGAACTTTGCTAACGAACGTCCCCGGTATGTACGGGAAAGTGAAGAGCGAAAGTGAGGAGATGGACGTTGGTGCGAGACGACGGGACCATGCTCAACAGTTAAGAGACGCTGTGTTACAACTCTCAGAAGAAGAATGTGCGTCAATGCGTGCGCCAATGTGCAGCAACTGGGCTTCATCAAGTATCAAACAGATCACACATCACACCTACCATGATTTTGTTCAATGAGATGAAAACTTATTTGATGTTCAATCCAGTGTTCAGGTTGACTTCAGTGCTTATGTTTTAGTAGAAGTGAAGCTGTGGTGCTTTAGTTTAATACATGGACACAGCACTAAACTTTGTTGTTGGTTGTTAGTTGTTTTTTTAGATTTTGGGATCAACCGTCACTTTTTAGTAATGGGAGAATTATTTCTCTGCACTGTGCGAGTCGTCCCAGAGCCATTGTTCAGCCTGAAGCCAATACGTTTTTAGGTTGAAAAGTTTGCCCCCCTGAAAAAATGTAATGCCCCCCCTTAAATGTTTTTCTGCAGCCGGGTCTGTCAGTGTTATACTAGATCCACTCAGTATAAACTGTTGTCAACATTGAAGTCAAATCATCTCCAGAAATGATACTTTGTGATGAAGTCTTAATGTTAAAAGAGACAAATGTAATAATATCTTTAATGAATCAATTCATGTACATTTATATCAAACCTGCTATTCCCTGCATGATGGGATCAGAAACACTAGAATTCTACTTTCTCGGGACGTTTTAGATTTACAACGACGACATCATTAAAAGTGTGAACTGCAGTCACACTGCAAGTTTATGTCCATAATCCTTAGATATTCTCTCCAAATGAGAACAATTTAACAGAAGAGTTTAACATTACCTTGGCTGTAGTCATGCTCTGTAGACAGAAGCTTCACCTGCACAGGTGATCTCATTAGCTCGTCCTGTCTCTCCACCTGCACGCAAAGCAACTTGTACTCTCTGCTGCCCTCTAGTGTTGCTAAAACGATTTATTATGTCCAATAAACAAACCTACAGAAAGACTTAACAGTGTGGGTCTTTCTTTTTATTTCAAGGGTCCCCATTTTATCTCAAACATCAATATAGCTAATATTTAACACTAATTGGTAAATATCAAACATGTATGCTTCATTACAGTTGAAACAATTGTTCTCTGGTAACAAATATTTATCATTAAACATGTGTGTTCATGTATGATCCATGGCACTCATCATGATGGACAAATATGATGGAAAAACATTCTATTAGTGTCAGTACAGTACACGAGGTTGGAAATCAACCACGCATTTGCGCATGCGTTGTCCACCTACAAGGAGGTTTATAACGGTCAGACGCGGAAGAATCTACGAAACTATCACTGATAGATTCTCAAAAATCATCTGATATTAAATGATCTTTTCTCTCAAGGATAAGGATGTTGAAGGAGTGACGTCACAGTGTCCACTGTTGAAGGATAAGGATGTTGAGTGTCCAGCTGGAAGGAGCACAGGTACATGTTGTGGTTTATTAAAGTCTCTTTTCATTTTATTGACATCGGTAAATGTAACGCTAAGTTTAAGTGAAGGTATCAAGACCTGTCGCCCTTCCCAGCTATCTTCTAAATAATCCACGGAGGAAAAATTCAGAAAAAAAAGTCTTATATAGATCCAGAGCGGTCCGTAATAGGAACAAAAAAACAAAACAGGCACTCGGGGCGAAGGCAGGGCACTTCTGGAGATCGGGGTCCCAACAGCAACTAAAACAAAAAGACAAAAGGACTCACTTGAGTAAATAAAAGTGCTGACAACGTCAGGAGTATCCAAAGGATTATCCAGTTGTGATTCAAAGGCGAGGAGCGAGATCGAAAGGACAGCCAACCTGGTCTGGAAACGCAATACTCTGGCGAGTTCTTCCGGGTAGAGACGCTCCTTATCAATGGGAAGAACCCGCCACTCCATCATCCCCAGCCGCGCACCTGCCAGCGTCTGTCACTCAAAACACAGGACACATGAAAACGGAAAACCACCTTCAAAATAAAACAAAAGAACATAAGCATGACACTTGTATGTTGATTCTATCAAATGTATTCTGCCTATTTTAAATGTTGACCTTTTTTCTTATAAGAGTAACTGTCAGGAGTCTTGATGTAAAACGTCACTCAAATGTGTCATTTATTTATTTCTCTCACAGGATTCAGAGTCAATGTTCATTGCACAGAATTTCCATCTCCGTCCTGCACTGTCTGTGATGATGGAACTTACATGGACAAATTGAACCGAGAGAAACATGGTTTCAAGTGTCTCGTCTGTACTGAAGGTAAAGTTTGTTCTTCACTAGAATGATGAGTTGGTCAGTATGTAGATGTGATGTAGAATTTGTTATTGACTAACAGGACTGAGAGAGATCAGATCCTGTACCTTCACAGCAAACACCAAGTGTGAACCTCTGGAGGGTTTTTTCTGTGTGGACGGCTCAGTGGACACATGTGTGGCAGCACAGCAACACTCCACATGTGAACCAGGACAGTTCATCATCAGAGCAGGCGAGTTTCACATCCAACATGTGAAATGCAAGAGTGCAGAAACTATAAGACACACACAATGTTCTTCACAGGAACGTCCTCCACAGACACTGAGTGTGGAACCTGCAGTGAAGGAACATTTTCAAATGGAACGTTCACGTCATGTCAGGATCACAAACAGTGAGTGAAGCTTCACAAATGTTTGCTCCAGATGTTTTCTTCTAAACTGTCTCCACTTGTCTTTGTAGATGTTCAACATATCTACGAGAAGGAACTATTTCTTCTGACTCTGTATGTCGAGAAGGTTTGACACCAGGAGAAGTGGCTGGAATTATTGTTGCTGTGATCGTTCTACTGATCACATGTTCTGTAGTTTATTGGTATAAAAAAAGAAAAAGAGGTAAAAAACAAATGCATTCATAAAAATCACATTATTATATTGATTTGTGTTTATCTGGAGTCATTTCCTTGAATTATTTTTCTCCTTAACCAGATGGAAAAGAGTTCAAGAGAAGAAGGAAGGTATGTAAGAATGTTTTTTAGTCATTTATCAAAGTGATTTAATGTTTAAATGTAATGTTGATTAATTTTGCAAATGTCATCACTTGTACAATTAAAATGAATGTCAATTTTGGTTTAATATCTTCAGCACTGCAGTATTTGTGCATCAGAGAAACGATCATTATTTCTTATTAGGAGGTGGCAGTGGGAATGAATGAATGTATGGATTCAACGGAGCATCCGTGAGAATTTCAATTAGTTTGAGCTTTTTTTTTAATCTAAACTGACTTATTTTTTTCTTGTCTTAGATCAATTTATTCATCTGAGAATAAGTCCGATGAAGTGGAACATGTTCCACTGATGGTAGAACCCGGGGAAGACCCAGAACACACTGAAGAAGCATGTTCCTCCACTGGGCTGGAAACACAGGGGGGTCCTCCAGAAAGAGCTGGACGATGTAACTGGGGAGAAGAAAGTATGGACCTCTCTGCTGAAGCTGCTGCCCCCGTGACAAGAATCCAGATAAACAGACCAGAGATAGCAGACGTTGAATATGAACTAATTGGACACGAGGATATTAAAGTAGATTGTTCAGTCATTCAATAGAATGTTTGAGTTTTATACAACATGAAAAATGTGTTCATAAATGATGTGTTCAGTGAACATAACATATTTCTGGCTGTTTTCATTTGCCTGTGTGTGTAGCTTAGTCTGTGATATAGAAAACAGTTTCTGTCAAAGCTTTCATTAATCTCATAAATGGCTGATCAGTTAAACATCAGCCAGGTTTGAGGATGTACTTCACTCCACAGCCGTCAGTGTTGCTTGTTCTTTCACTGCCCTTTTTGTGAGGTCACCAAATTCAGACCAGCACAGATGGACAAAACCCAACAGCACATACAAAGCCACTTGAGAAAGGCAATCATCATGGAGGTGTGTACAGTATATGTTTAGTTAGTTCCTCGTATATTGCATCATAAAAGTCTAACCGTTTACATTTTTATGTTTGACAGACTATCCGATACACAGATGTGGGCTGCAGACCAGAACCTCACGTCCATTGTCATGTGCGTGTCAATGTGTGTCAATGCGCGTGCGTGTGTCAATATGCTTGCGCGCGTGTCAATGTGCGTCAATGCTTGCGCGCGTGTCAATGTGCGTCAATGCTTGCGTGCGTGTCAATGTGCGTCAATGCTTGCGTGCGTGTCAATGTGCGTCAATGCTTGCGCGCGTGTCAATGTGCGTCAATGCTTGCGTGCGTGTCAATGCGTGTGCGTGTGTCAATATGCTTGCGCGCGTGTCAATGTGCGTCAATGCTTGCGCGCGTGTCAATGTGCGTCAATGCGCGCGTGCGTGTCAATGTGCGTCAATGCGCCCGTGCGTGTCAATGCGTGTGCGTGCGTCAATATGCGCGCGAGTGTCAATGTGCGTCAATGCTTGCGCGCGTGTCAATGTGCGTCAATGCTTGCGCGTGTGTCAATGTGCGTCAATGCTTGCGCGTGTCAACACACAACACACGCACGCACACATTAAACAAATGCGCACACCCACATTAAACAAACGCGCACGCACACATAAAACACACGCATGCATACACAGACATGCACTGACAAACGCACACACACACGGTGACATGCAAACATAAAACACACGCACGCACGCACACATAAAACAAACGCGGATTTTATAGGTTTGTTTGTGCGTTTGTGTGCATGTCATTGGTGTGTGTGCGCATGTGTCAGTGTGTGTCTGCGTGTGCGTGCGTGTGTGTGTTTTATGTGTGCATGTCACCGTGTGTGTGCGTGTGTCAGTGCATGTCTGTGTGTGCATGCGTGTGTTTTGTGTGCGTCCGCGTTTGTTTTATGTGTGCGTGCGTGCGTGTGTTTTATGTGTGCATGTCACATGAAACAAATTCGCGCACGCACACATAAAACAAATGCGCGCATGCACACATAAAACAAATGCGCGCATGCACACATAAAACAAATGCGCGCATGCACACATAAAACAAATGCGCGCACGCACACATAAAACAAATGCGCGCACGCACATATTAAAGAAATGCGCACGCGCACACAAAACAAATGCGCAAGAGCACACAAAACAAATGCGCGCGCACAGATAAAACAAATGCACACGCACACAACACACGCACGCACACATTAAACAAATGCGCACACCCACATAAAACAAACGCGCACGCACACATAAAACACACGCATGCATACACAGACATGCACTGACAAACGCACACACACACGGTGACATGCAAACATAAAACACACGCACGCACGCACACATAAAACAAACGCGGGTTTTATAGGTTTGTTTGTGATGTGTAGTTATGCGTTTGTGTGCATGTCATCGGTGTGTGTGCGCATGTGTCAGTGTGTGTCTGCGTGTGCGTGCGTGTGTGTGTTTTATGTGTGCATGTCACCGTGTGTGTGCGTGTGTCAGTGCATGTCTGTGTGTGCATGCGTGTGTTTTGTGTGCGTCCGCGTTTGTTTTATGTGTGCGTGCGTGCGTGTGTTTTATGTGTGCATGTCACATGAAACAAATGCGCGCACGCACACATAAAACAAATGCGCGCATGCACACATAAAAACAAATGCGCGCATGCACACATAAAACAAATGCGCGCATGCACACATAAAGCAAATGCGCGCATGCACACATAAAACAAATGCGCGCACGTCACATAAAACAAATGCGCGCACGCACACATAAAACAAATGCGCGCACGCACATATTAAAGAAATGCGCACGCGCACACAAAACAAATGCGCAAGAGCACACAAAACAAATGCGCGCGCACAGATAAAACAAATGCACACGCACACAACACACGCACGCACACATTAAACAAATGCGCACACCCACATAAAACAAACGCGCACGCACACATAAAACACACGCATGCATACACAGACATGCACTGACAAACGCACACACACACGGTGACATGCAAACATAAAACACACGCACGCACGCACACATAAAACAAACGCGGATTTTATAGGTTTGTTTGTGATCTGTAGTTATGCGTTTGTGTGCATGTCATTGGTGTGTGTGCGCATGTGTCAGTGTGTGTCAGCGTGTGCGTGCGTGTGTGTGTTTTATGTGTGCATGTCACCGTGTGTGTGCGTGTGTCAGTGCATGTCTGTGTGTGCATGCGTGTGTGTTTTATGTGTGCATGTCACCGTGTGTGTGCGTGTGTCAGTGCATGTCTGTGTGTGCATGCGTGTGTTTTGTGTGCGTCCGCGTTTGTTTTATGTGTGCGTGCGTGCGTGTGTTTTATGTGTGCATGTCACATGAAACAAATGCGCGCACGCACACATAAAACAAATGCGCGCATGCACACATAAAACAAATGCGCGCATGCACACATAAAACAAATGCGCGCGCGCGCACATAACACAAATGCGCGCACGTCACATAAAACAAATGCGCGCACGCACACATAAAACAAATGCGCGCACGCAGATATTAAAGAAATGCGCACGCGCACACAAAACAAATGCGCAAGAGCACACAAAACAAATGCGCGCGCACAGATAAAACAAATGCACACGCACACAACACACGCACGCACACATTAAACAAATGCGCACACCCACATAAAACAAACGCGCACGCACACATAAAACACACGCATGCATACACAGACATGCACTGACAAACGCACACACACACGGTGACATGCAAACATAAAACACACGCACGCACGCACACATAAAACAAACGCGGGTTTTATAGGTTTGTTTGTGATGTGTAGTTATGCGTTTGTGTGCATGTCATTGGTGTGTGTGCGCATGTGTCAGTGTGTGTCTGCGTGTGCGTGCGTGTGTGTGTTTTATGTGTGCATGTCACCGTGTGTGTGCGTGTGTCAGTGCATGTCTGTGTGTGCATGCGTGTGTTTTGTGTGCGTCCGCGTTTGTTTTATGTGTGCGTGCGTGCGTGTGTTTTATGTGTGCATGTCAGATGAAACAAATGCGCGCACGCACACATAAAACAAATGCGCGCATGCACACATAAAACAAATGCGCGCATGCACACATAAAACAAATGCGCGCATGCACACATAAAGCAAATGCGCGCATGCACACATAAAACAAATGCGCGCACGTCACATAAAACAAATGCGCGCACGCACACATAAAACAAATGCGCGCACGCACATATTAAAGAAATGCGCACGCGCACACAAAACAAATGCGCAAGAGCACACAAAACAAATGCGCGCGCACAGATAAAACAAATGCACACGCACACAACACACGCACGCACACATTAAACAAATGCGCACACCCACATAAAACAAACGCGCACGCACACATAAAACACACGCATGCATACACAGACATGCACTGACAAACGCACACACACACGGTGACATGCAAACATAAAACACACGCACGCACGCACACATAAAACAAACGCGGATTTTATAGGTTTGTTTGTGATCTGTAGTTATGCGTTTGTGTGCATGTCATTGGTGTGTGTGCGCATGTGTCAGTGTGTGTCTGCGTGTGCGTGCGTGTGTGTGTTTTATGTGTGCATGTCACCGTGTGTGTGCGTGTGTCAGTGCATGTCTGTGTGTGCATGCGTGTGTGTGTTTTATGTGTGCATGTCACCGTGTGTGTGCGTGTGTCAGTGCATGTCTGTGTGTGCATGCGTGTGTTTTGTGTGCGTCCGCGTTTGTTTTATGTGTGCGTGCGTGCGTGTGTTTTATGTGTGCATGTCACATGAAACAAATGCGCGCACGCACACATAAAACAAATGCGCGCATGCACACATAAAACAAATGCGCGCATGCACACATAAAACAAATGCGCGCGCGCGCGCACATAACACAAATGCGCGCACGTCACATAAAACAAATGCGCGCACGCACACATAAAACAAATGCGCGCACGCACATATTAAAGAAATGCGCACGCGCACACAAAACAAATGCGCAAGAGCACACAAAACAAATGCGCGCGCACAGATAAAACAAATGCACACGCACACAACACACGCACGCACACATTAAACAAATGCGCACACCCACATAAAACAAACGCGCACGCACACATAAAACACACGCATGCATACACAGACATGCACTGACAAACGCACACACACACGGTGACATGCAAACATAAAACACACGCACGCACGCACACATAAAACAAACGCGGGTTTTATAGGTTTGTTTGTGATGTGTAGTTATGCGTTTGTGTGCATGTCATTGGTGTGTGTGCGCATGTGTCAGTGTGTGTCTGCGTGTGCGTGCGTGTGTGTGTTTTATGTGTGCATGTCACCGTGTGTGTGCGTGTGTCAGTGCATGTCTGTGTGTGCATGCGTGTGTTTTGTGTGCGTCCGCGTTTGTTTTATGTGTGCGTGCGTGCGTGTGTTTTATGTGTGCATGTCACATGAAACAAATGCGCGCACGCACACATAAAACAAATGCGCGCATGCACACATAAAACAAATGCGCGCATGCACACATAAAACAAATGCGCGCATGCACACATAAAGCAAATGCGCGCATGCACACATAAAACAAATGCGCGCACGTCACATAAAACAAATGCGCGCACGCACACATAAAACAAATGCGCGCACGCACATATTAAAGAAATGCGCACGCGCACACAAAACAAATGCGCAAGAGCACACAAAACAAATGCGCGCGCACAGATAAAACAAATGCACACGCACACAACACACGCACACACACATTAAACAAATGCGCACACCCACATAAAACAAACGCGCACGCACATATTAAAGAAATGCGCACGCGCACACAAAACAAATGCGCAAGAGCACACAAAACAAATGCGCGCGCACAGATAAAACAAATGCACACGCACACAACACACGCACGCACACATTAAACAAATGCGCACACCCACATAAAACAAACGCGCACGCACACATAAAACACACGCATGCATACACAGACATGCACTGACAAACGCACACACACACGGTGACATGCAAACATAAAACACACGCACGCACGCACACATAAAACAAACGCGGGTTTTATAGGTTTGTTTGTGATGTGTAGTTATGCGTTTGTGTGCATGTCATTGGTGTGTGTGCGCATGTGTCAGTGTGTGTCTGCGTGTGCGTGCGTGTGTGTGTTTTATGTGTGCATGTCACCGTGTGTGTGCGTGTGTTAGTGCATGTCTGTGTGTGCATGCGTGTGTTTTGTGTGCGTCCGCGTTTGTTTTATGTGTGCGTGCGTGCGTGTGTTTTATGTGTGCATGTCACATGAAACAAATGCGCGCACGCACACATAAAACAAATGCGCGCATGCACACATAAAACAAATGCGCGCATGCACACATAAAACAAATGCGCGCATGCACACATAAAGCAAATGCGCGCATGCACACATAAAACAAATGCGCGCACGTCACATAAAACAAATGCGCGCACGCACACATAAAACAAATGCGCGCACGCACATATTAAAGAAATGCGCACGCGCACACAAAACAAATGCGCAAGAGCACACAAAACAAATGCGCGCGCACAGATAAAACAAATGCACACGCACACAACACACGCACGCACACATTAAACAAATGCGCACACCCACATAAAACAAACGCGCACGCACACATAAAACACACGCATGCATACACAGACATGCACTGACAAACGCACACACACACGGTGACATGCAAACATAAAACACACGCACGCACGCACACATAAAACAAACGCGGATTTTATAGGTTTGTTTGTGATCTGTAGTTATGCGTTTGTGTGCATGTCATTGGTGTGTGTGCGCATGTGTCAGTGTGTGTCTGCGTGTGCGTGCGTGTGTGTGTTTTATGTGTGCATGTCACCGTGTGTGTGCGTGTGTCAGTGCATGTCTGTGTGTGCATGCGTGTGTGTGTTTTATGTGTGCATGTCACCGTGTGTGTGCGTGTGTCAGTGCATGTCTGTGTGTGCATGCGTGTGTTTTGTGTGCGTCCGCGTTTGTTTTATGTGTGCGTGCGTGCGTGTGTTTTATGTGTGCATGTCACATGAAACAAATGCGCGCACGCACACATAAAACAAATGCGCGCATGCACACATAAAACAAATGCGCGCATGCACACATAAAACAAATGCGCGCGCGCGCACACAAAACACACGGATGCACACACAGACATGCACTGACACACGCACACACACACGGTGACATGCACACATAAAACAAACGCGGACGCACACAAAACAAACGCGCACGCACACATAAAACACACGCATGCATACATAGACATGCACTGACAAACGCACACACACACGTTGACATGCAAACATAAAACACACGCACGCACGAACACATAAAACAAACGCGGATTTTTTTTAGAATAGAATAGAAAAGCTTTATTCATCCCCAGAGGGGAAACACACTTTCACAACAGCGCAGATTAAAAAAAAAATATATAGGTTTGTTTGTGATGTGTAGTTATGCGTTTGTGTGCATGTCACTGGTGTGTGTGCGCATGTGTCAGTGTGTGTCTGCGTGTGCGTGCGTGTGTGTGTTTTATGTGTGCATGTCACCGTGTGTGTGTGCGTGTGTCAGTGCATGTCTGTGTGTGCATGCGTGTGTTTAATGTGTGCGTGCGCGTTTGTTTTGTGTGCGTCCGCGTTTGTTTTATGTGTGCGTGCGTGCGTGTGTTTATGTGTGCATGTCACCGTGTGTGTGGGCGTGTGTCAGTGCATGTCTGTGTGTGCATGCGTGTGTTTTAGGTGTGCGTGCGCGTTTCTTTGATGTGTGCGTCCGCGTTTGTTTTATGTGTGCGTGCGTGCGTGTGTTTTATGTGTGCATGTCACCGTGTGTGTGTGCGTTTGTCAGTGCATGTCCGTGTACGCATGCGTGTGTTTTATGTGTGCGTGCGCGTTTGTTTTATGTGGGTGTGCGCATTTGTTTAATGTGTGCGTTCGTGCACAGTAAATTTCCAAGTGTCAAAAAGGAAGTGTTAATGTATTTTAACTATTTCATAGACTGGTTTAACTCTTCCAGATGTAACACAACAACAACAGGTGTAAAACGTGGCTCCTCCCCCTGCAGTGCTGTTGTCAATATCCAGAGTTAAAACCCAGGTGTTATTTATTCAGTGTAAAAAGTGAATGAACACTGTCAAGGGTCAATTTAACAATATTCAGTGTTAATATCTTAATATGCTCCACCCATTTCAAATGATCCAGAAGTTTCTAGAGTAATTGGACCTCATGGACCACCGCCATGTTTCCATTGGTAAAGACTGTGGTAAGTCTCTCCATCTGCTGACTTATATTTAAATGAATTAAACGATTTATACAATTGTATTCACCGTGACTGTACTACCATTCGCTTTTTAGACTTCTAATGTAGATGAATTGCTATGTGGTTCACCAACATTAAGTTACATTCTATTACTTGTAATGCGGTACAGTTAACCTGCGCAGTGAACACCACGTGTAGACACTTGTAACCAATACCACTATGGATTATTGTGTATATTCGGTTCTGATAGATTCTCAAAAATCATCTGATATTAAATGATCTTTTCTCTCAAGGATAAGGATGTTGAAGGAGTGACGTCACAGTGTCCACTGTTGAAGGATAAGGATGTTGAGTGTCCAGCTGGAAGGAGCACAGGTACATGTTGTGGTTTATTAAAGTCTCTTTTCATTTTATTGACATCGGTAAATGTAACGCTAAGTTTAAGTGAAGGTATCAAGACCTGTCGCCCTTCCCAGCTATCTTCTAAATAATCCACGGAGGAAAAATTCAGAAAAAAAAGTCTTATATAGATCCAGAGCGGTCCGTAATAGGAACAAAAAAACAAAACAGGCACTCGGGGCGAAGGCAGGGCACTTCTGGAGATCGGGGTCCCAACAGCAACTAAAACAAAAAGACAAAAGGACTCACTTGAGTAAATAAAAGTGCTGACAACGTCAGGAGTATCCAAAGGATTATCCAGTTGTGATTCAAAGGCGAGGAGCGAGATCGAAAGGACAGCCAACCTGGTCTGGAAACGCAATACTCTGGCGAGTTCTTCCGGGTAGAGACGCTCCTTATCAATGGGAAGAACCCGCCACTCCATCATCCCCAGCCGCGCACCTGCCAGCGTCTGTCACTCAAAACACAGGACACATGAAAACGGAAAACCACCTTCAAAATAAAACAAAAGAACATAAGCATGACACTTGTATGTTGATTCTATCAAATGTATTCTGCCTATTTTAAATGTTGACCTTTTTTCTTATAAGAGTAACTGTCAGGAGTCTTGATGTAAAACGTCACTCAAATGTGTCATTTATTTATTTCTCTCACAGGATTCAGAGTCAATGTTCATTGCACAGAATTTCCATCTCCGTCCTGCACTGTCTGTGATGATGGAACTTACATGGACAAATTGAACCGAGAGAAACATGGTTTCAAGTGTCTCGTCTGTACTGAAGGTAAAGTTTGTTCTTCACTAGAATGATGAGTTGGTCAGTATGTAGATGTGATGTAGAATTTGTTATTGACTAACAGGACTGAGAGAGATCAGATCCTGTACCTTCACAGCAAACACCAAGTGTGAACCTCTGGAGGGTTTTTTCTGTGTGGACGGCTCAGTGGACACATGTGTGGCAGCACAGCAACACTCCACATGTGAACCAGGACAGTTCATCATCAGAGCAGGCGAGTTTCACATCCAACATGTGAAATGCAAGAGTGCAGAAACTATAAGACACACACAATGTTCTTCACAGGAACGTCCTCCACAGACACTGAGTGTGGAACCTGCAGTGAAGGAACATTTTCAAATGGAACGTTCACGTCATGTCAGGATCACAAACAGTGAGTGAAGCTTCACAAATGTTTGCTCCAGATGTTTTCTTCTAAACTGTCTCCACTTGTCTTTGTAGATGTTCAACATATCTACGAGAAGGAACTATTTCTTCTGACTCTGTATGTCGAGAAGGTTTGACACCAGGAGAAGTGGCTGGAATTATTGTTGCTGTGATCGTTCTACTGATCACATGTTCTGTAGTTTATTGGTATAAAAAAAGAAAAAGAGGTAAAAAACAAATGCATTCATAAAAATCACATTATTATATTGATTTGTGTTTATCTGGAGTCATTTCCTTGAATTATTTTTCTCCTTAACCAGATGGAAAAGAGTTCAAGAGAAGAAGGAAGGTATGTAAGAATGTTTTTTAGTCATTTATCAAAGTGATTTAATGTTTAAATGTAATGTTGATTAATTTTGCAAATGTCATCACTTGTACAATTAAAATGAATGTCAATTTTGGTTTAATATCTTCAGCACTGCAGTATTTGTGCATCAGAGAAACGATCATTATTTCTTATTAGGAGGTGGCAGTGGGAATGAATGAATGTATGGATTCAACGGAGCATCCGTGAGAATTTCAATTAGTTTGAGCTTTTTTTTAAATCTAAACTGACTTATTTTTTTCTTGTCTTAGATCAATTTATTCATCTGAGAATAAGTCCGATGAAGTGGAACATGTTCCACTGATGGTAGAACCCGGGGAAGACCCAGAACACACTGAAGAAGCATGTTCCTCCACTGGGCTGGAAACACAGGGGGGTCCTCCAGAAAGAGCTGGACGATGTAACTGGGGAGAAGAAAGTATGGACCTCTCTGCTGAAGCTGCTGCCCCCGTGACAAGAATCCAGATAAACAGACCAGAGATAGCAGACGTTGAATATGAACTAATTGGACACGAGGATATTAAAGTAGATTGTTCAGTCATTCAATAGAATATTTGAGTTTTATACAACATGAAAAATGTGTTCATAAATGATGTGTTCAGTGAACATAACATATTTCTGGCTGTTTTCATTTGCCTGTGTGTGTAGCTTAGTCTGTGATATAGAAAACAGTTTCTGTCAAAGCTTTCATTAATCTCATAAATGGCTGATCAGTTAAACATCAGCCAGGTTTGAGGATGTACTTCACTCCACAGCCGTCAGTGTTGCTTGTTCTTTCACTGCCCTTTTTGTGAGGTCACCAAATTCAGACCAGCACAGATGGACAAAACCCAACAGCACATACAAAGCCACTTGAGAAAGGCAATCATCATGGAGGTGTGTACAGTATATGTTTAGTTAGTTCCTCGTATATTGCATCATAAAAGTCTAACCGTTTACATTTTTATGTTTGACAGACTATCCGATACACAGATGTGGGCTGCAGACCAGAACCTCACGTCCATTGTCATGTGCGTGTCAATGTGTGTCAATGCGCGCGTGTGTCAATGTGCGTCAATGCTTGCGCGTGTGTCAATGTGCGTCAATGCTTGCGTGCGTGTCAATGCGTGTGCGTGTGTCAATATGCTTGCGCGCGTGTCAATGTGCGTCAATGCTTGCGCGCGTGTCAATGTGCGTCAATGCGCGCGTGCGTGTCAATGTGCGTCAATGCGCCCGTGCGTGTCAATGCGTGTGCGTGCGTCAATATGCGCGCGAGTGTCAATGTGCGTCAATGCTTGCGCGCGTGTCAATGTGCGTCAATGCTTGCGCGTGTGTCAATGTGCGTCAATGCTTGCGCGTGTCAACACACAACACACGCACGCACACATTAAACAAATGCGCACACCCACATTAAACAAACGCGCACGCACACATAAAACACACGCATGCATACACAGACATGCACTGACAAACGCACACACACACGGTGACATGCAAACATAAAACACACGCACGCACGCACACATAAAACAAACGCGGATTTTATAGGTTTGTTTGTGATGTGTAGTTATGCGTTTGTGTGCATGTCATTGGTGTGTGTGCGCATGTGTCAGTGTGTGTCTGCGTGTGCGTGCGTGTGTGTGTTTTATGTGTGCATGTCACCGTGTGTGTGCGTGTGTCAGTGCATGTCTGTGTGTGCATGCGTGTGTTTTGTGTGCGTCCGCGTTTGTTTTATGTGTGCGTGCGTGCGTGTGTTTCATGTGTGCATGTCACATGAAACAAATGCGCGCACGCACACATAAAACAAATGCGCGCATGCACACATAAAGCAAATGCGCGCATGCACACATAAAGCAAATGCGCGCATGCACACATAAAACAAATGCGCGCATGCACACATAAAGCAAATGCGCGCATGCACACATAAAGCAAATGCGCGCATGCACACATAAAACAAATGCGCGCACGTCACATAAAACAAATGCGCGCACGCACACATAAAACAAATGCGCGCACGCACATATTAAAGAAATGCGCACGCGCACACAAAACAAATGCGCAAGAGCACACAAAACAAATGCGCGCGCACAGATAAAACAAATGCACACGCACACGCACGCACACATTAAACAAATGCGCACACCCACATAAAACAAACGCGCACGCACACATAAAACACACGCATGCATACACAGACATGCACTGACAAACGCACACACACACGGTGACATGCAAACATAAAACACACGCACGCACGCACACATAAAACAAACGCGGGTTTTATAGGTTTGTTTGTGATGTGTAGTTATGCGTTTGTGTGCATGTCATTGGTGTGTGTGCGCATGTGTCAGTGTGTGTCTGCGTGTGCGTGCGTGTGTGTGTTTTATGTGTGCATGTCACCGTGTGTGTGCGTGTGTCAGTGCATGTCTGTGTGTGCATGCGTGTGTTTTGTGTGCGTCCGCGTTTGTTTTATGTGCGCGTGCGTGCGTGTGTTTTATGTGTGCATGTCACATGAAACAAATGCGCGCACGCACACATAAAACAAATGCGCGCATGCACACATAAAACAAATGCGCGCATGCACACATAAAACAAATGCGCGCATGCACACATAAAACAAATGCGCGCACGTCACATAAAACAAATGCGCGCACGCACACATAAAACAAATGCGCGCACGCACATATTAAAGAAATGCGCACGCGCACACAAAACAAATGCGCAAGAGCACACAAAACAAATGCGCGCGCACAGATAAAACAAATGCACACGCACACAACACACGCACGCACACATTAAACAAATGCGCACACCCACATAAAACAAACGCGCACGCACACATAAAACACACGCATGCATACACAGACATGCACTGACAAACGCACACACACACGGTGACATGCAAACATAAAACACACGCACGCACGCACACATAAAACAAACGCGGATTTTATAGGTTTGTTTGTGATCTGTAGTTATGCGTTTGTGTGCATGTCATTGGTGTGTGTGCGCATGTGTCAGTGTGTGTCTGCGTGTGCGTGCGTGTGTGTGTTTTATGTGTGCATGTCACCGTGTGTGTGCGTGTGTCAGTGCATGTCTGTGTGTGCATGCGTGTGTGTGTTTTATGTGTGCATGTCACCGTGTGTGTGCGTGTGTCAGTGCATGTCTGTGTGTGCATGCGTGTGTTTTGTGTGCGTCCGCGTTTGTTTTATGTGTGCGTGCGTGTGTGTGTTTTATGTGTGCATGTCACATGAAACAAATGCGCGCACGCACACATAAAACAAATGCGCGCATGCACACATAAAACAAATGCGCGCATGCACACATAAAACAAATGCGCGCGCGCGCACATAACACAAATGCGCGCACGTCACATAAAACAAATGCGCGCACGCACACATAAAACAAATGCGCGCACGCACATATTAAAGAAATGCGCACGCGCACACAAAACAAATGCGCAAGAGCACACAAAACAAATGCGCGCGCACAGATAAAACAAATGCACACGCACACAACACACGCACGCACACATTAAACAAATGCGCACACCCACATTAAACAAACGCGCACGCACACATAAAACACACGCATGCATACACAGACATGCACTGACAAACGCACACACACACGGTGACATGCAAACATAAAACACACGAACGCACGCACACATAAAACAAACGCGGGTTTTATAGGTTTGTTTGTGATGTGTAGTTATGCGTTTGTGTGCATGTCATTGGTGTGTGTGCGCATGTGTCAGTGTGTGTCTGCGTGTGCGTGCGTGTGTGTGTTTTATGTGTGCATGTCACCGTGTGTGTGCGTGTGTCAGTGCATGTCTGTGTGTGCATGCGTGTGTTTTGTGTGCGTCCGCGTTTGTTTTATGTGTGCGTGCGTGCGTGTGTTTTATGTGTGCATGTCACATGAAACAAATGCGCGCACGCACACATAAAACAAATGCGCGCATGCACACATAAAACAAATGCGCGCATGCACACATAAAACAAATGCGCGCATGCACACATAAAGCAAATGCGCGCATGCACACATAAAGCAAATGCGCGCATGCACACATAAAACAAATGCGCGCACGTCACATAAAACAAATGCGCGCACGCACACATAAAACAAATGCGCGCACGCACATATTAAAGAAATGCGCACGCGCACACAAAACAAATGCGCAAGAGCACACAAAACAAATGCGCGCGCACAGATAAAACAAATGCACACGCACACAACACACGCACGCACACATTAAACAAATGCGCACACCCACATAAAACAAACGCGCACGCACACATAAAACACACGCATGCATACACAGACATGCACTGACAAACGCACACACACACGGTGACATGCAAACATAAAACACACACACGCACGCACACATAAAACAAACGCGGATTTTATAGGTTTGTTTGTGATGTGTAGTTATGCGTTTGTGTGCATGTCATTGGTGTGTGTGCGCATGTGTCAGTGTGTGTCTGCGTGTGCGTGCGTGTGTGTGTTTTATGTGTGCATGTCACCGTGTGTGTGCGTGTGTCAGTGCATGTCTGTGTGTGCATGCGTGTGTGTGTTTTATGTGTGCATGTCACCGTGTGTGTGCGTGTGTCAGTGCATGTCTGTGTGTGCATGCGTGTGTTTTGTGTGCGTCCGCGTTTGTTTTATGTGTGCGTGCGTGCGTTTTATGTGTGCATGTCACATGAAACAAATGCGCGCACGCACACATAAAACAAATGCGCGCATGCACACATAAAACAAATGCACGCATGCACACATAAAACAAATGCGCGCGCGCGCACACAAAACACACGGATGCACACACAGACATGCACTGACACACGCACACACACACGGTGACATGCACACATAAAACAAACGCGGACGCACACAAAACAAACGCGCACGCACACATAAAACACACGCATGCATACATAGACATGCACTGACAAACGCACACACACACGGTGACATGCAAACATAAAACACACGCACGCACGAACACATAAAACAAACGCGGATTTTTTTTAGAATAGAATAGAAAAGCTTTATTCATCCCCAGAGGGGAAACACACTTTCACAACAGCGCAGATTAAAAAAAAAATATATAGGTTTGTTTGTGATGTGTAGTTATGCGTTTGTGTGCATGTCACTGGTGTGTGTGCGCATGTGTCAGTGTGTGTCTGCGTGTGCGTGCGTGTGTGTGTTTTATGTGTGCATGTCACCGTGTGTGTGTGCGTGTGTCAGTGCATGTCTGTGTGTGCATGCGTGTGTTTAATGTGTGCGTGCGCGTTTGTTTTGTGTGCGTCCGCGTTTGTTTTTTATGTGTGCGTGCGTGCGTGTGTTTATGTGTGCATGTCACCGTGTGTGTGGGCGTGTGTCAGTGCATGTCTGTGTGTGCATGCGTGTGTTTTAGGTGTGCGTGCGCGTTTCTTTGATGTGTGCGTCCGCGTTTGTTTTATGTGTGCGTGCGTGCGTGTGTTTTATGTGTGCATGTCACCGTGTGTGTGTGCGTTTGTCAGTGCATGTCCGTGTACGCATGCGTGTGTTTTATGTGTGCGTGCGCGTTTGTTTTATGTGGGTGTGCGCATTTGTTTAATGTGTGCGTTCGTGCACAGTAAATTTCCAAGTGTCAAAAAGGAAGTGTTAATGTATTTTAACTATTTCATAGACTGGTTTAACTCTTCCAGATGTAACACAACAACAACAGGTGTAAAACGTGGCTCCTCCCCCTGCAGTGCTGTTGTCAATATCCAGAGTTAAAACCCAGGTGTTATTTATTCAGTGTAAAAAGTGAATGAACACTGTCAAGGGTCAATTTAACAATATTCAGTGTTAATATCTTAATATGCTCCGCCCATTTCAAATGATCCAGAAGTTTCTAGAGTAATTGGACCTCATGGACCACCGCCATGTTTCCATTGGTAAAGACTGTGGTAAGTCTCTCCATCTGCTGACTTATATTTAAATGAATTAAACGATTTATACAATTGTATTCACCGTGACTGTACTACCATTCGCTTTTTAGACTTCTAATGTAGATGAATTGCTATGTGGTTCACCAACATTAAGTTACATTCTATTACTTGTAATGCGGTACAGTTAACCTGCGCAGTGAACACCACGTGTAGACACTTGTAACCAATACCACTATGGATTATTGTGTATATTCGGTTTATGGTGCTCGCTCAAAACAACAGATGTATATGCTGTCTGTACATGCGCGCGCCAGTAAGTACGGTAGTTCATTCCCGCGCCACTCCCCCTCTGTCAGGCTTTAGTTTTTAGTAATGTAACCCAGCCGTTTATTTGTCGTTTTATGTTTCAATTATTTTCACTGGAAGTATATAATTAAACCCAGTTGTTATTTTCGTGTTTTATGTTTTATTACTTTTCAATGCATGTATCGCATCAAGACACTGTCGCTTTAAGACGGCCATTGTTTTTTACCTGCGTTCCACGGATGAGACGCGTGGTGTTCAGATGCTTCAGCGGCTCAGAGACTGAGACACGTGTAAGTAAGTAAGTAAGTAAGTAATATTTATTTATATAGCGCTTTTCGAGACCAGGGTCACAAAGCGCTTTAACAATCAAAAACAATACTCAAAACAGTACATACTTCAAAGATCAAGACAACACCGAGAACAACAAGTTCGAGAAATTCAAGGAAAAGCCTGAACAAATAGAAACGTCTTAAGATGTTTCTTAAAGGAGTCAGTAGACTCCATCAAGCGCAAAGAGAGAGGAAGATTGTTCCAAAGCTTAGGAGCAACAGCCTGAAAAGATTTCTCTCCTCTGGTCCTGAGCCGTGTGCGTGGAACCATCAGTAGATTCTGATCCACAGACCTCAGAGACCGAGCTGGGGTGTAAGGCTGGATCAGATCAGTGATGTAAGGAGGAGCCTGACCATGAATAGCTCTGAAAGTAAGAACCAGAATTTTAAAGTTGATCCTGAAAGAAACTGGAAGCCAGTGAAGAGTTTTAAGGATCGGAGAAATGTGAGTTCTCCTACTTGAGCGGGTCAGAATTCTCGCTGCAGAGTTCTGAATCAACTGCAGACGAGACAGCTCCTTCTTGTTAAGACATGAAAACAAACCGTTACAATAGTCCAGACGAGAAGAAACAAACGCATGGATTACAAGCTCCAGATCATGTTGTGACAACATTTTCCTAAGTTTAGAGATTTTTCTCAGTTGAAGGAAACAGTTTCTGGTCAGTTTTCTGCAGTGTTGAACAAGAGACATGTCTTTATCAAATACAACACCCAGGTTTCTCAGGCTCAGTTTGACAGACTGACCTAAGTCACCCAAGTACTGACTCAACCATGGAATCTTATCATCAGGAGCAATCACCAGAGTTTCAGTTTTGTCCACATTAAGCTGTAAAGTGTGCCAACGCTCCTGCAATTTTACTGAATACACTCGCTTATCACTCCTAGGTGAGCCTAAACAATACGTTTATATTATTGTTTATATTGCTGTGTGTAAATGAATGTTGTGTCGAAGCAGCTATTTAAGTTTTTGTGTGAAACTTGAAGGTAAGGTAAGGTACAACTTTATTGATCCCTCAGGAGGTCTCCTTTGGGAAATTGTTTCAGCATTGTTTTATAACTTTATTCAAGTGTATATTTTCGATAGTATTTTATATTGTACTGTTTCACTTTGTTTTGAAAGTAAGTTGCACTTTATATTTTGTTATCGCGTGGTGTTCAGATGCTTCAGCGGCTCAGAGTTCACCGCATCTGTTATTTAACACGCCGATTAAACGTTCGTGCTGTTGTATGGTTAACAAGCGTTGAATGTGTTGAAGGTGCCGTAGCTAAGAATCTTGAATATTAATAAAATAAATCGCCTACCATGACCCACCAATATAGCAAACTTTTTATTGGAATATAAATATATTTTCGTCCTTCAAAATAACAAACAAAATACGTGTGTGAGTTACATTATAATTAAAAAAGCTAAGTTTTAGCGAACTAGCTCTCGTGTTAACGCACCACAGAAAGTTACATTACACGCAATGAAACATTATTTCTGAGTCTTAAAGCAATAATGATATCTTACCTCAATAGACGAGTGACGCGCACCTGATTCCGTCAAGTTATGCACAAACGTGAGGATAAAATGCGATCGATCTTTGTCAACAAGTGTGACGTCATCATCCGGAAGTTGCGTATGCGGCAATTTGAAAACTTTTTAGCTGACGCTAAATTTAAACTAAACTTAACTCGGTCTTTATACAAGCACGCATCTACTATTGTATTCATGGCGCTTTTAAACAAACAAGCACAATATCTCATTGTATTCCTGTGGTGTGACGTCACCGCTGCAGGATCAGTTGATTAGCATGTGTGACGTCACCCCTGCAGACTCGCGATTAATGTTGACAAACGTCACGTAGACGCTCATAATCGCAGCTAAATAAAAAGAAAACATATGTCCATAAACGCAATCTCAATGAAAGCTTCTATTTTCATAGAAAAGCGCACCGGATTATAAAGAGGATCAAGCGAAATAGCACAGACTTTATTTTACTCATTCATAAAACAATGTCAACATTATGGAGTTGAAACACCTAAAAATATACAATATAGTCACTTTTACAGGACCTTTTAAGCATGTTTTAATCCGCGAGAGCTTCTTGACTTCCGCAATGCGTAAACAATCCAAGCTCCAAAAAATTAAAATTAAGCATTTTTACCGATTTATATTCACTCTGTACCTCCTTAAAGTGGTTTGAGGTCGTTAAGCACAATCAGGATTAGAATCACACTGTTGACATTAAACATTTCAAATGAGCTTCATAGTTGTAGAATTACGGTAGCCAAATGAAACAGCGACACGTCACGTTACCAAGGCAACGAAGAGATGGGCGACGCGTCAAATGTAACCCGGGTCGTTTGAATCCGACGTCGGGGGGTGCTCTGTATAATACTGGGTGACCCGTGCGTGTCAATGCGTGCGCGCGTGTCAATGTGCGTCAATACGTGTGTGTCAATGTGCGTCAATACGTGTGTGTGTCAATGTGCGTCAATGCGTGCGGGTGTGTCAATGCGTATAGACGTGTGTTTATATGTGTGTACATATATGTGTGTATGTGTATAGACGTGTGTGTGTATATATGTGTGTGTATGTGTATAGACGTGTGTGTATATATATGTGTGTATGTGTATAGACGTGTGTGTGTGTATATATGTGTGTGTATAGACGTGTGTGTATATATATGTGTGTATGTGTATAGACGTGTGTGTATATGTGTGTATGTGTATAGACGTGTGTGTGTGTGTGTGTGTGTATATATATACGTGTGTGTGTTTATATATGTGTGTATGTGTATAGACGTGTGTGTGTATATATATGTGTGTATATGTGTGTATGTGTATAGACGTGTGTGTGTGTATATGTGTGTATGTGTATAGACGTGTGTGTATATATATGTGTGTATATGTGTGTATGTGTATAGACGTGTGTGTATATATATGTGTGTATGTGTATAGACGTGTGTGTGTATATGTATATGTGTGTATGTGTATAGACGTGTGTGTGTGTGTGTATATATTGTATATATATTGTAACGATCCTGTTTGTTCTGTTCATTAATGTTGCGGGCACTTTAAGAAGGTGAGTCTGTGCGCATGCGCAGTTGTTGTTAGAGAGATTTCGCGTTCAACTAGTGGTGTGAAGAACGAGCGGCGTTGGTTGTGGCCGAAACAATAACCTCTCTGTGAGTACAGCGAACAAAGAAACAATATCTGTGCAAGACAACCGTCTGGTCATGTGTGGAGGACCAAACGTTACATTGGTGTCAGAAGCGACTTTTTCGGACCTGCTCCTGAGGCGAAGCTAACGGTTATTAGCAACGAACTTTGCTAACGAACGTCCCCGGTATGTACGGGAAAGTGAAGAGCGAAAGTGAGGAGATGGACGTTGGTGCGAGACGACGGGACCATGCTCAACAGTTAAGAGACGCTGTGTTACAACTCTCAGAAGAAGAATGTGCGTCAATGCGTGCGCCAATGTGCAGCAACTGGGCTTCATCAAGTATCAAACAGATCACACATCACACCTACCATGATTTTGTTCAATGAGATGAAAACTTATTTGATGTTCAATCCAGTGTTCAGGTTGACTTCAGTGCTTATGTTTTAGTAGAAGTGAAGCTGTGGTGCTTTAGTTTAATACATGGACACAGCACTAAACTTTGTTGTTGGTTGTTAGTTGTTTTTTTAGATTTTGGGATCAACCGTCACTTTTTAGTAATGGGAGAATTATTTCTCTGCACTGTGCGAGTCGTCCCAGAGCCATTGTTCAGCCTGAAGCCAATACGTTTTTAGGTTGAAAAGTTTGCCCCCCTGAAAAAATGTAATGCCCCCCCTTAAATGTTTTTCTGCAGCCGGGTCTGTCAGTGTTATACTAGATCCACTCAGTATAAACTGTTGTCAACATTGAAGTCAAATCATCTCCAGAAATGATACTTTGTGATGAAGTCTTAATGTTAAAAGAGACAAATGTAATAATATCTTTAATGAATCAATTCATGTACATTTATATCAAACCTGCTATTCCCTGCATGATGGGATCAGAAACACTAGAATTCTACTTTCTCGGGACGTTTTAGATTTACAACGACGACATCATTAAAAGTGTGAACTGCAGTCACACTGCAAGTTTATGTCCATAATCCTTAGATATTCTCTCCAAATGAGAACAATTTAACAGAAGAGTTTAACATTACCTTGGCTGTAGTCATGCTCTGTAGACAGAAGCTTCACCTGCACAGGTGATCTCATTAGCTCGTCCTGTCTCTCCACCTGCACGCAAAGCAACTTGTACTCTCTGCTGCCCTCTAGTGTTGCTAAAACGATTTATTATGTCCAATAAACAAACCTACAGAAAGACTTAACAGTGTGGGTCTTTCTTTTTATTTCAAGGGTCCCCATTTTATCTCAAACATCAATATAGCTAATATTTAACACTAATTGGTAAATATCAAACATGTATGCTTCATTACAGTTGAAACAATTGTTCTCTGGTAACAAATATTTATCATTAAACATGTGTGTTCATGTATGATCCATGGCACTCATCATGATGGACAAATATGATGGAAAAACATTCTATTAGTGTCAGTACAGTACACGAGGTTGGAAATCAACCACGCATTTGCGCATGCGTTGTCCACCTACAAGGAGGTTTATAACGGTCAGACGCGGAAGAATCTACGAAACTATCACTGATAGATTCTCAAAAATCATCTGATATTAAATGATCTTTTCTCTCAAGGATAAGGATGTTGAAGGAGTGACGTCACAGTGTCCACTGTTGAAGGATAAGGATGTTGAGTGTCCAGCTGGAAGGAGCACAGGTACATGTTGTGGTTTATTAAAGTCTCTTTTCATTTTATTGACATCGGTAAATGTAACGCTAAGTTTAAGTGAAGGTATCAAGACCTGTCGCCCTTCCCAGCTATCTTCTAAATAATCCACGGAGGAAAAATTCAGAAAAAAAAGTCTTATATAGATCCAGAGCGGTCCGTAATAGGAACAAAAAAACAAAACAGGCACTCGGGGCGAAGGCAGGGCACTTCTGGAGATCGGGGTCCCAACAGCAACTAAAACAAAAAGACAAAAGGACTCACTTGAGTAAATAAAAGTGCTGACAACGTCAGGAGTATCCAAAGGATTATCCAGTTGTGATTCAAAGGCGAGGAGCGAGATCGAAAGGACAGCCAACCTGGTCTGGAAACGCAATACTCTGGCGAGTTCTTCCGGGTAGAGACGCTCCTTATCAATGGGAAGAACCCGCCACTCCATCATCCCCAGCCGCGCACCTGCCAGCGTCTGTCACTCAAAACACAGGACACATGAAAACGGAAAACCACCTTCAAAATAAAACAAAAGAACATAAGCATGACACTTGTATGTTGATTCTATCAAATGTATTCTGCCTATTTTAAATGTTGACCTTTTTTCTTATAAGAGTAACTGTCAGGAGTCTTGATGTAAAACGTCACTCAAATGTGTCATTTATTTATTTCTCTCACAGGATTCAGAGTCAATGTTCATTGCACAGAATTTCCATCTCCGTCCTGCACTGTCTGTGATGATGGAACTTACATGGACAAATTGAACCGAGAGAAACATGGTTTCAAGTGTCTCGTCTGTACTGAAGGTAAAGTTTGTTCTTCACTAGAA
Organism: Callionymus lyra; assembly: GCF_982586985.1. Taxonomy (NCBI): domain Eukaryota; kingdom Metazoa; phylum Chordata; class Actinopteri; order Syngnathiformes; family Callionymidae; genus Callionymus; species Callionymus lyra. The sequence continues at coordinate 46,707 of NW_028258576.1, forward strand.
TGATGAGTTGGTCAGTATGTAGATGTGATGTAGAATTTGTTATTGACTAACAGGACTGAGAGAGATCAGATCCTGTACCTTCACAGCAAACACCAAGTGTGAACCTCTGGAGGGTTTTTTCTGTGTGGACGGCTCAGTGGACACATGTGTGGCAGCACAGCAACACTCCACATGTGAACCAGGACAGTTCATCATCAGAGCAGGCGAGTTTCACATCCAACATGTGAAATGCAAGAGTGCAGAAACTATAAGACACACACAATGTTCTTCACAGGAACGTCCTCCACAGACACTGAGTGTGGAACCTGCAGTGAAGGAACATTTTCAAATGGAACGTTCACGTCATGTCAGGATCACAAACAGTGAGTGAAGCTTCACAAATGTTTGCTCCAGATGTTTTCTTCTAAACTGTCTCCACTTGTCTTTGTAGATGTTCAACATATCTACGAGAAGGAACTATTTCTTCTGACTCTGTATGTCGAGAAGGTTTGACACCAGGAGAAGTGGCTGGAATTATTGTTGCTGTGATCGTTCTACTGATCACATGTTCTGTAGTTTATTGGTATAAAAAAAGAAAAAGAGGTAAAAAACAAATGCATTCATAAAAATCACATTATTATATTGATTTGTGTTTATCTGGAGTCATTTCCTTGAATTATTTTTCTCCTTAACCAGATGGAAAAGAGTTCAAGAGAAGAAGGAAGGTATGTAAGAATGTTTTTTAGTCATTTATCAAAGTGATTTAATGTTTAAATGTAATGTTGATTAATTTTGCAAATGTCATCACTTGTACAATTAAAATGAATGTCAATTTTGGTTTAATATCTTCAGCACTGCAGTATTTGTGCATCAGAGAAACGATCATTATTTCTTATTAGGAGGTGGCAGTGGGAATGAATGAATGTATGGATTCAACGGAGCATCCGTGAGAATTTCAATTAGTTTGAGCTTTTTTTTTAATCTAAACTGACTTATTTTTTTCTTGTCTTAGATCAATTTATTCATCTGAGAATAAGTCCGATGAAGTGGAACATGTTCCACTGATGGTAGAACCCGGGGAAGACCCAGAACACACTGAAGAAGCATGTTCCTCCACTGGGCTGGAAACACAGGGGGGTCCTCCAGAAAGAGCTGGACGATGTAACTGGGGAGAAGAAAGTATGGACCTCTCTGCTGAAGCTGCTGCCCCCGTGACAAGAATCCAGATAAACAGACCAGAGATAGCAGACGTTGAATATGAACTAATTGGACACGAGGATATTAAAGTAGATTGTTCAGTCATTCAATAGAATGTTTGAGTTTTATACAACATGAAAAATGTGTTCATAAATGATGTGTTCAGTGAACATAACATATTTCTGGCTGTTTTCATTTGCCTGTGTGTGTAGCTTAGTCTGTGATATAGAAAACAGTTTCTGTCAAAGCTTTCATTAATCTCATAAATGGCTGATCAGTTAAACATCAGCCAGGTTTGAGGATGTACTTCACTCCACAGCCGTCAGTGTTGCTTGTTCTTTCACTGCCCTTTTTGTGAGGTCACCAAATTCAGACCAGCACAGATGGACAAAACCCAACAGCACATACAAAGCCACTTGAGAAAGGCAATCATCATGGAGGTGTGTACAGTATATGTTTAGTTAGTTCCTCGTATATTGCATCATAAAAGTCTAACCGTTTACATTTTTATGTTTGACAGACTATCCGATACACAGATGTGGGCTGCAGACCAGAACCTCACGTCCATTGTCATGTGCGTGTCAATGTGTGTCAATGCGCGCGTGTGTCAATGTGCGTCAATGCTTGCGCGCGTGTCAATGTGCGTCAATGCTTGCGTGCGTGTCAATGCGTGTGCGTGTGTCAATATGCTTGCGCGCGTGTCAATGTGCGTCAATGCTTGCGCGCGTGTCAATGTGCGTCAATGCGCGCGTGCGTGTCAATGTGCGTCAATGCGCCCGTGCGTGTCAATGCGTGTGCGTGCGTCAATATGCGCGCGAGTGTCAATGTGCGTCAATGCTTGCGCGCGTGTCAATGTGCGTCAATGCTTGCGCGTGTGTCAATGTGCGTCAATGCTTGCGCGTGTCAACACACAACACTCGCACGCACACATTAAACAAATGCGCACACCCACATTAAACAAACGCGCACGCACACATAAAACACACGCATGCATACACAGACATGCACTGACAAACGCACACACACACGGTGACATGCAAACATAAAACACACGCACGCACGCACACATAAAACAAACGCGGATTTTATAGGTTTGTTTGTGATGTGTAGTTATGCGTTTGTGTGCATGTCATTGGTGTGTGTGCGCATGTGTCAGTGTGTGTCTGCGTGTGCGTGCGTGTGTGTGTTTTATGTGTGCATGTCACCGTGTGTGTGCGTGTGTCAGTGCATGTCTGTGTGTGCATGCGTGTGTTTGGTGTGCGTCCGCGTTTGTTTTATGTGTGCGTGCGTGCGTGTGTTTTATGTGTGCATGTCACATGAAACAAATGCGCGCACGCACACATAAAACAAATGCGCGCATGCACACATAAAACAAATGCGCGCATGCACACATAAAGCAAATGCGCGCATGCACACATAAAACAAATGCGCGCACGTCACATAAAACAAATGCGCGCACGCACACATAAAACAAATGCGCGCACGCACATATTAAAGAAATGCGCACGCGCACACAAAACAAATGCGCAAGAGCACACAAAACAAATGCGCGCGCACAGATAAAACAAATGCACACGCACACAACACACGCACGCACACATTAAACAAATGCGCACACCCACAAAAAACAAACGCGCACGCACACATAAAACACACGCATGCATACACAGACATGCACTGACAAACGCACACACACACGGTGACATGCAAACATAAAACACACGCACGCACGCACACATAAAACAAACGCGGGTTTTATAGGTTTGTTTGTGATGTGTAGTTATGCGTTTGTGTGCATGTCATTGGTGTGTGTGCGCATGTGTCAGTGTGTGTCTGCGTGTGCGTGCGTGTGTGTGTTTTATGTGTGCATGTCACCGTGTGTGTGCGTGTGTCAGTGCATGTCTGTGTGTGCATGCGTGTGTTTTGTGTGCGTCCGCGTTTGTTTTATGTGTGCGTGCGTGCGTGTGTTTTATGTGTGCATGTCACATGAAACAAATGCGCGCACGCACACATAAAACAAATGCGCGCATGCACACATAAAACAAATGCGCGCATGCACACATAAAACAAATGCGCGCATGCACACATAAAGCAAATGCGCGCATGCACACATAAAACAAATGCGCGCACGTCACATAAAACAAATGCGCGCACGCACACATAAAACAAATGCGCGCACGCACATATTAAAGAAATGCGCACGCGCACACAAAACAAATGCACAAGAGCACACAAAACAAATGCGCGCGCACAGATAAAACAAATGCACACGCACACAACACACGCACGCACACATTAAACAAATGCGCACACCCACATAAAACAAACGCGCACGCACACATAAAACACACGCATGCATACACAGACATGCACTGACAAACGCACACACACACGGTGACATGCAAACATAAAACACACGCACGCACGCACACATAAAACAAACGCGGATTTTATAGGTTTGTTTGTGATCTGTAGTTATGCGTTTGTGTGCATGTCATTGGTGTGTGTGCGCATGTGTCAGTGTGTGTCTGCGTGTGCGTGCGTGTGTGTGTTTTATGTGTGCATGTCACCGTGTGTGTGCGTGTGTCAGTGCATGTCTGTGTGTGCATGCGTGTGTGTGTTTTATGTGTGCATGTCACCGTGTGTGTGCGTGTGTCAGTGCATGTCTGTGTGTGCATGCGTGTGTTTTGTGTGCGTCCGCGTTTGTTTTATGTGTGCGTGCGTGCGTGTGTTTTATGTGTGCATGTCACATGAAACAAATGCGCGCACGCACACATAAAACAAATGCGCGCATGCACACATAAAACAAATGCGCGCATGCACACATAAAACAAATGCGCGCGCGCGCACACAAAACACACGGATGCACACACAGACATGCACTGACACACGCACACACACACGGTGACATGCACACATAAAACAAACGCGGACGCACACAAAACAAACGCGCACGCACACATAAAACACACGCATGCATACATAGACATGCACTGACAAACGCACACACACACGGTGACATGCAAACATAAAACACACGCACGCACGAACACATAAAACAAACGCGGATTTTTTTTAGAATAGAATAGAAAAGCTTTATTCATCCCCAGAGGGGAAACACACTTTCACAACAGCGCAGATTAAAAAATATATATATAGGTTTGTTTGTGATGTGTAGTTATGCGTTTGTGTGCATGTCACTGGTGTGTGTGCGCATGTGTCAGTGTGTGTCTGCGTGTGCGTGCGTGTGTGTGTTTTATGTGTGCATGTCACCGTGTGTGTGTGCGTGTGTCAGTGCATGTCTGTGTGTGCATGCGTGTGTTTAATGTGTGCGTGCGCGTTTGTTTTGTGTGCGTCCGCGTTTGTTTTATGTGTGCGTGCGTGCGTGTGTTTATGTGTGCATGTCACCGTGTGTGTGGGCGTGTGTCAGTGCATGTCTGTGTGTGCATGCGTGTGTTTTAGGTGTGCGTGCGCGTTTCTTTGATGTGTGCGTCCGCGTTTGTTTTATGTGTGCGTGCGTGCGTGTGTTTTATGTGTGCATGTCACCGTGTGTGTGTGCGTTTGTCAGTGCATGTCCGTGTACGCATGCGTGTGTTTTATGTGTGCGTGCGCGTTTGTTTTATGTGGGTGTGCGCATTTGTTTAATGTGTGCGTTCGTGCACAGTAAATTTCCAAGTGTCAAAAAGGAAGTGTTAATGTATTTTAACTATTTCATAGACTGGTTTAACTCTTCCAGATGTAACACAACAACAACAGGTGTAAAACGTGGCTCCTCCCCCTGCAGTGCTGTTGTCAATATCCAGAGTTAAAACCCAGGTGTTATTTATTCAGTGTAAAAAGTGAATGAACACTGTCAAGGGTCAATTTAACAATATTCAGTGTTAATATCTTAATATGCTCCGCCCATTTCAAATGATCCAGAAGTTTCTAGAGTAATTGGACCTCATGGACCACCGCCATGTTTCCATTGGTAAAGACTGTGGTAAGTCTCTCCATCTGCTGACTTATATTTAAATGAATTAAACGATTTATACAATTGTATTCACCGTGACTGTACTACCATTCGCTTTTTAGACTTCTAATGTAGATGAATTGCTATGTGGTTCACCAACATTAAGTTACATTCTATTACTTGTAATGCGGTACAGTTAACCTGCGCAGTGAACACCACGTGTAGACACTTGTAACCAATACCACTATGGATTATTGTGTATATTCGGTTTATGGTGCTCGCTCAAAACAACAGATGTATATGCTGTCTGTACATGCGCGCGCCAGTAAGTACGGTAGTTCATTCCCGCGCCACTCCCCCTCTGTCAGGCTTTAGTTTTTAGTAATGTAACCCAGCCGTTTATTTGTCGTTTTATGTTTCAATTATTTTCACTGGAAGTATATAATTAAACCCAGTTGTTATTTTCGTGTTTTATGTTTTATTACTTTTCAATGCATGTATCGCATCAAGACACTGTCGCTTTAAGACGGCCATTGTTTTTTACCTGCGTTCCACGGATGAGACGCGTGGTGTTCAGATGCTTCAGCGGCTCAGAGACTGAGACACGTGTAAGTAAGTAAGTAAGTAAGTAATATTTATTTATATAGCGCTTTTCGAGACCAGGGTCACAAAGCGCTTTAACAATCAAAAACAATACTCAAAACAGTACATACTTCAACGATCAAGACAACACCGAGAACAACAAGTTCGAGAAATTCAAGGAAAAGCCTGAACAAATAGAAACGTCTTAAGATGTTTCTTAAAGGAGTCAGTAGACTCCATCAAGCGCAAAGAGAGAGGAAGATTGTTCCAAAGCTTAGGAGCAACAGCCTGAAAAGATTTCTCTCCTCTGGTCCTGAGCCGTGTGCGTGGAACCATCAGTAGATTCTGATCCACAGACCTCAGAGACCGAGCTGGGGTGTAAGGCTGGATCAGATCAGTGATGTAAGGAGGAGCCTGACCATGAATAGCTCTGAAAGTAAGAACCAGAATTTTAAAGTTGATCCTGAAAGAAACTGGAAGCCAGTGAAGAGTTTTAAGGATCGGAGAAATGTGAGTTCTCCTACTTGAGCGGGTCAGAATTCTCGCTGCAGAGTTCTGAATCAACTGCAGACGAGACAGCTCCTTCTTGTTAAGACATGAAAACAAACCGTTACAATAGTCCAGACGAGAAGAAACAAACGCATGGATTACAAGCTCCAGATCATGTTGTGACAACATTTTCCTAAGTTTAGAGATTTTTCTCAGTTGAAGGAAACAGTTTCTGGTCAGTTTTCTGCAGTGTTGAACAAGAGACATGTCTTTATCAAATACAACACCCAGGTTTCTCAGGCTCAGTTTGACAGACTGACCTAAGTCACCCAAGTACTGACTCAACCATGGAATCTTATCATCAGGAGCAATCACCAGAGTTTCAGTTTTGTCCACATTAAGCTGTAAAGTGTGCCAACGCTCCTGCAATTTTACTGAATACACTCGCTTATCACTCCTAGGTGAGCCTAAACAATACGTTTATATTATTGTTTATATTGCTGTGTGTAAATGAATGTTGTGTCGAAGCAGCTATTTAAGTTTTTGTGTGAAACTTGAAGCATTGTTTTATAACTTTATTCAAGTGTATATTTTCGATAGTATTTTATATTGTACTGTTTCACTTTGTTTTGAAAGTAAGTTGCACTTTATATTTTGTTATCGTTTGGTGTTCAGATGCTTCAGCGGCTCAGAGTTCACCGCATCTGTTATTTAACACGCCGATTAAACGTTCGTGCTGTTGTATGGTTAACAAGCGTTGAATGTGTTGAAGGTGCCGTAGCTAAGAATCTTGAATATTAATAAAATAAATCGCCTACCATGACCCACCAATATAGCAAACTTTTTATTGGAATATAAATATATTTTCGTCCTTCAAAATAACAAACAAAATACGTGTGTGAGTTACATTATAATTAAAAAAGCTAAGTTTTAGCGAACTAGCTCTCGTGTTAACGCACCACAGAAAGTTACATTACACGCAATGAAACATTATTTCTGAGTCTTAAAGCAATAATGATATCTTACCTCAATAGACGAGTGACGCGCACCTGATTCCGTCAAGTTATGCACAAACGTGAGGATAAAATGCGATCGATCTTTGTCAACAAGTGTGACGTCATCATCCGGAAGTTGCGTATGCGGCAATTTGAAAACTTTTTAGCTGACGCTAAATTTAAACTAAACTTAACTCGGTCTTTATACAAGCACGCATCTACTATTGTATTCATGGCGCTTTTAAACAAACAAGCACAATATCTCATTGTATTCCTGTGGTGTGACGTCACCGCTGCAGGATCAGTTGATTAGCATGTGTGACGTCACCCCTGCAGACTCGCGATTAATGTTGACAAACGTCACGTAGACGCTCATAATCGCAGCTAAATAAAAAGAAAACATATGTCCATAAACGCAATCTCAATGAAAGCTTCTATTTTCATAGAAAAGCGCACCGGATTATAAAGAGGATCAAGCGAAATAGCACAGACTTTATTTTACTCATTCATAAAACAATGTCAACATTATGGAGTTGAAACACCTAAAAATATACAATATAGTCACTTTTACAGGACCTTTTAAGCATGTTTTAATCCGCGAGAGCTTCTTGACTTCCGCGATGCGTAAACAATCCAAGCTCCAAAAAATTAAAATTAAGCATTTTTACCGATTTATATTCACTCTGTACCTCCTTAAAGTGGTTTGAGGTCGTTAAGCACAATCAGGATTAGAATCACACTGTTGACATTAAACATTTCAAATGAGCTTCATAGTTGTAGAATTACGGTAGCCAAATGAAACAGCGACACGTCACGTTACCAAGGCAACGAAGAGATGGGCGACGCGTCAAATGTAACCCGGGTCGTTTGAATCCGACGTCGGGGGGTGCTCTGTATAATACTGGGTGACCCGTGCGTGTCAATGCGTGCGCGCGTGTCAATGTGCGTCAATACGTGTGTGTCAATGTGCGTCAATGTGCGTCAATACGTGTGTGTGTGTCAATGTGCGTCAATGCGTGCGGGTGTGTCAATGCGTATAGACGTGTGTTTATATGTGTGTACATATATGTGTGTATGTGTATAGACGTGTGTGTGTATATATGTGTGTGTATGTGTATAGACGTGTGTGTGTATATATATGTGTGTATGTGTATAGACGTGTGTGTGTGTATATATGTGTGTGTATAGACGTGTGTGTATATATATGTGTGTATGTGTATAGACGTGTGTGTATATGTGTGTATGTGTATAGACGTGTGTGTGTGTGTGTGTGTGTATATATATATACGTGTGTGTGTTTATATATGTGTGTATGTGTATAGACGTGTGTGTGTATATATATGTGTGTATATGTGTGTATGTGTATAGACGTGTGTGTGTGTATATGTGTGTATGTGTATATATATGTGTGTATATGTGTGTATGTGTATAGACGTGTGTGTATATATATGTGTGTATGTGTATAGACGTGTGTGTGTATATGTATATGTGTGTATGTGTATAGACGTGTGTGTGTGTGTGTGTGTGTGTATATACTGTATATATATTGTAACGATCCTGTTTGTTCTGTTCATTAATGTTGCGGGCACTTTAAGAAGGTGAGTCTGTGCGCATGCGCAGTTGTTGTTAGAGAGATTTCGCGTTCAACTAGTGGTGTGAAGAACGAGCGGCGTTGGTTGTGGCCGAAACAATAACCTCTCTGTGAGTACAGCGAACAAAGAAACAATATCTGTGCAAGACAACCGTCTGGTCATGTGTGGAGGACCAAACGTTACATTGGTGTCAGAAGCGACTTTTTCGGACCTGCTCCTGAGGCGAAGCTAACGGTTATTAGCAACGAACTTTGCTAACGAACGTCCCCGGTATGTACGGGAAAGTGAAGAGCGAAAGTGAGGAGATGGACGTTGGTGCGAGACGACGGGACCATGCTCAACAGTTAAGAGACGCTGTGTTACAACTCTCAGAAGAAGAATGTGCGTCAATGCGTGCGCCAATGTGCAGCAACTGGGCTTCATCAAGTATCAAACAGATCACACATCACACCTACCATGATTTTGTTCAATGAGATGAAAACTTATTTGATGTTCAATCCAGTGTTCAGGTTGACTTCAGTGCTTATGTTTTAGTAGAAGTGAAGCTGTGGTGCTTTAGTTTAATACATGGACACAGCACTAAACTTTGTTGTTGGTTGTTAGTTGTTTTTTTAGATTTTGGGATCAACCGTCACTTTTTAGTAATGGGAGAATTATTTCTCTGCACTGTGCGAGTCGTCCCAGAGCCATTGTTCAGCCTGAAGCCAATACGTTTTTAGGTTGAAAAGTTTGCCCCCCTGAAAAAATGTAATGCCCCCCCTTAAATGTTTTTCTGCAGCCGGGTCTGTCAGTGTTATACTAGATCCACTCAGTATAAACTGTTGTCAACATTGAAGTCAAATCATCTCCAGAAATGATACTTTGTGATGAAGTCTTAATGTTAAAAGAGACAAATGTAATAATATCTTTAATGAATCAATTCATGTACATTTATATCAAACCTGCTATTCCCTGCATGATGGGATCAGAAACACTAGAATTCTACTTTCTCGGGACGTTTTAGATTTACAACGACGACATCATTAAAAGTGTGAACTGCAGTCACACTGCAAGTTTATGTCCATAATCCTTAGATATTCTCTCCAAATGAGAACAATTTAACAGAAGAGTTTAACATTACCTTGGCTGTAGTCATGCTCTGTAGACAGAAGCTTCACCTGCACAGGTGATCTCATTAGCTCGTCCTGTCTCTCCACCTGCACGCAAAGCAACTTGTACTCTCTGCTGCCCTCTAGTGTTGCTAAAACGATTTATTATGTCCAATAAACAAACCTACAGAAAGACTTAACAGTGTGGGTCTTTCTTTTTATTTCAAGGGTCCCCATTTTATCTCAAACATCAATATAGCTAATATTTAACACTAATTGGTAAATATCAAACATGTATGCTTCATTACAGTTGAAACAATTGTTCTCTGGTAACAAATATTTATCATTAAACATGTGTGTTCATGTATGATCCATGGCACTCATCATGATGGACAAATATGATGGAAAAACATTCTATTAGTGTCAGTACAGTACACGAGGTTGGAAATCAACCACGCATTTGCGCATGCGTTGTCCACCTACAAGGAGGTTTATAACGGTCAGACGCGGAAGAATCTACGAAACTATCACTGATAGATTCTCAAAAATCATCTGATATTAAATGATCTTTTCTCTCAAGGATAAGGATGTTGAAGGAGTGACGTCACAGTGTCCACTGTTGAAGGATAAGGATGTTGAGTGTCCAGCTGGAAGGAGCACAGGTACATGTTGTGGTTTATTAAAGTCTCTTTTCATTTTATTGACATCGGTAAATGTAACGCTAAGTTTAAGTGAAGGTATCAAGACCTGTCGCCCTTCCCAGCTATCTTCTAAATAATCCACGGAGGAAAAATTCAGAAAAAAAAGTCTTATATAGATCCAGAGCGGTCCGTAATAGGAACAAAAAAACAAAACAGGCACTCGGGGCGAAGGCAGGGCACTTCTGGAGATCGGGGTCCCAACAGCAACTAAAACAAAAAGACAAAAGGACTCACTTGAGTAAATAAAAGTGCTGACAACGTCAGGAGTATCCAAAGGATTATCCAGTTGTGATTCAAAGGCGAGGAGCGAGATCGAAAGGACAGCCAACCTGGTCTGGAAACGCAATACTCTGGCGAGTTCTTCCGGGTAGAGACGCTCCTTATCAATGGGAAGAACCCGCCACTCCATCATCCCCAGCCGCGCACCTGCCAGCGTCTGTCACTCAAAACACAGGACACATGAAAACGGAAAACCACCTTCAAAATAAAACAAAAGAACATAAGCATGACACTTGTATGTTGATTCTATCAAATGTATTCTGCCTATTTTAAATGTTGACCTTTTTTCTTATAAGAGTAACTGTCAGGAGTCTTGATGTAAAACGTCACTCAAATGTGTCATTTATTTATTTCTCTCACAGGATTCAGAGTCAATGTTCATTGCACAGAATTTCCATCTCCGTCCTGCACTGTCTGTGATGATGGAACTTACATGGACAAATTGAACCGAGAGAAACATGGTTTCAAGTGTCTCGTCTGTACTGAAGGTAAAGTTTGTTCTTCACTAGAATGATGAGTTGGTCAGTATGTAGATGTGATGTAGAATTTGTTATTGACTAACAGGACTGAGAGAGATCAGATCCTGTACCTTCACAGCAAACACCAAGTGTGAACCTCTGGAGGGTTTTTTCTGTGTGGACGGCTCAGTGGACACATGTGTGGCAGCACAGCAACACTCCACATGTGAACCAGGACAGTTCATCATCAGAGCAGGCGAGTTTCACATCCAACATGTGAAATGCAAGAGTGCAGAAACTATAAGACACACACAATGTTCTTCACAGGAACGTCCTCCACAGACACTGAGTGTGGAACCTGCAGTGAAGGAACATTTTCAAATGGAACGTTCACGTCATGTCAGGATCACAAACAGTGAGTGAAGCTTCACAAATGTTTGCTCCAGATGTTTTCTTCTAAACTGTCTCCACTTGTCTTTGTAGATGTTCAACATATCTACGAGAAGGAACTATTTCTTCTGACTCTGTATGTCGAGAAGGTTTGACACCAGGAGAAGTGGCTGGAATTATTGTTGCTGTGATCGTTCTACTGATCACATGTTCTGTAGTTTATTGGTATAAAAAAAGAAAAAGAGGTAAAAAACAAATGCATTCATAAAAATCACATTATTATATTGATTTGTGTTTATCTGGAGTCATTTCCTTGAATTATTTTTCTCCTTAACCAGATGGAAAAGAGTTCAAGAGAAGAAGGAAGGTATGTAAGAATGTTTTTTAGTCATTTATCAAAGTGATTTAATGTTTAAATGTAATGTTGATTAATTTTGCAAATGTCATCACTTGTACAATTAAAATGAATGTCAATTTTGGTTTAATATCTTCAGCACTGCAGTATTTGTGCATCAGAGAAACGATCATTATTTCTTATTAGGAGGTGGCAGTGGGAATGAATGAATGTATGGATTCAACGGAGCATCCGTGAGAATTTCAATTAGTTTGAGCTTTTTTTTTAATCTAAACTGACTTATTTTTTTCTTGTCTTAGATCAATTTATTCATCTGAGAATAAGTCCGATGAAGTGGAACATGTTCCACTGATGGTAGAACCCGGGGAAGACCCAGAACACACTGAAGAAGCATGTTCCTCCACTGGGCTGGAAACACAGGGGGGTCCTCCAGAAAGAGCTGGACGATGTAACTGGGGAGAAGAAAGTATGGACCTCTCTGCTGAAGCTGCTGCCCCCGTGACAAGAATCCAGATAAACAGACCAGAGATAGCAGACGTTGAATATGAACTAATTGGACACGAGGATATTAAAGTAGATTGTTCAGTCATTCAATAGAATGTTTGAGTTTTATACAACATGAAAAATGTGTTCATAAATGATGTGTTCAGTGAACATAACATATTTCTGGCTGTTTTCATTTGCCTGTGTGTGTAGCTTAGTCTGTGATATAGAAAACAGTTTCTGTCAAAGCTTTATTAATCTCATAAATGGCTGATCAGTTAAACATCAGCCAGGTTTGAGGATGTACTTCACTCCACAGCCGTCAGTGTTGCTTGTTCTTTCACTGCCCTTTTTGTGAGGTCACCAAATTCAGACCAGCACAGATGGACAAAACCCAACAGCACATACAAAGCCACTTGAGAAAGGCAATCATCATGGAGGTGTGTACAGTATATGTTTAGTTAGTTCCTCGTATATTGCATCATAAAAGTCTAACCGTTTACATTTTTATGTTTGACAGACTATCCGATACACAGATGTGGGCTGCAGACCAGAACCTCACGTCCATTGTCATGTGCGTGTCAATGTGTGTCAATGCGCGCGCGTGTGTCAATGTGCGTCAATGCTTGCGCGCGTGTCAATGTGCGTCAATGCTTGCGTGCGTGTCAATGCGTGTGCGTGTGTCAATATGCTTGCGCGCGTGTCAATGTGCGTCAATGCTTGCGCGCGTGTCAATGTGCGTCAATGCTTGCGCGTGTCAACACACAACACACGCACGCACACATAAAACAAATGCGCGCACGTCACATAAAACAAATGCGCGCACGCACACATAAAACAAATGCGCGCACGCACATATTAAAGAAATGCGCACGCGCACACAAAACAAATGCGCAAGAGCACACAAAACAAATGCGCGCGCACAGATAAAACAAATGCACACGCACACAACACACGCACGCACACATTAAACAAATGCGCACACCCACATAAAACAAACGCGCACGCACACATAAAACACACGCATGCATACACAGACATGCACTGACAAACGCACACACACACGGTGACATGCAAACATAAAACACACGCACGCACGCACACATAAAACAAACGCGGGTTTTATAGGTTTGTTTGTGATGTGTAGTTATGCGTTTGTGTGCATGTCATTGGTGTGTGTGCGCATGTGTCAGTGTGTGTCTGCGTGTGCGTGCGTGTGTGTGTTTTATGTGTCCATGTCACCGTGTGTGTGCGTGTGTCAGTGCATGTCTGTGTGTGCATGCGTGTGTTTTGTGTGCGTCCGCGTTTGTTTTATGTGTGCGTGCGTGCGTGTGTTTTATGTGTGCATGTCACATGAAACAAATGCGCGCACGCACACATAAAACAAATGCGCGCATGCACACATAAAACAAATGCGCGCATGCACACATAAAACAAATGCGCGCATGCACACGTAAAGCAAATGCGCGCATGCACACATAAAACAAATGCGCGCACGTCACATAAAACAAATGTGCGCACGCACACATAAAACAAATGCGCGCACGCACATATTAAAGAAATGCGCACGCGCACACAAAACAAATGCGCAAGAGCACACAAAACAAATGCGCGCGCACAGATAAAACAAATGCACACGCACACAACACACGCACGCACACATTAAACAAATGCGCACACCCACATAAAACAAACGCGCACGCACACATAAAACACACGCATGCATACACAGACATGCACTGACAAACGCACACACACACGGTGACATGCAAACATAAAACACACGCACGCACGCACACATAAAACAAACGCGGATTTTATAGGTTTGTTTGTGATGTGTAGTTATGCGTTTGTGTGCATGTCATTGGTGTGTGTGCGCATGTGTCAGTGTGTGTCTGCGTGTGCGTGCGTGTGTGTGTTTTATGTGTGCATGTCACCGTGTGTGTGCGTGTGTCAGTGCATGTCTGTGTGTGCATGCGTGTGTGTGTTTTATGTGTGCATGTCACCGTGTGTGTGCGTGTGTCAGTGCATGTCTGTGTGTGCATGCGTGTGTTTTGTGTGCGTCCGCGTTTGTTTTATGTGTGCGTGCGTGCGTGTGTTTTATGTGTGCATGTCACATGAAACAAATGCGCGCACGCACACATAAAACAAATGCGCGCATGCACACATAAAACAAATGCGCGCGCGCGCACACAAAACACACGGATGCACACACAGACATGCACTGACACACGCACACACACACGGTGACATGCACACATAAAACAAACGCGGACGCACACAAAACAATGTGCGTCAATGCTTGCGCGTGTCAACACACAACACACGCAAGCACACATTAAACAAATGCGCACAACCACATTAAACAAACGCGCACGCACACATAAAACACACGCATGCATACACAGACATGCACTGACAAACGCACACACACACGGTGACATGCAAACATAAAACACACGCACGCACGCACACATAATGCGTGTGTTTTGTGTGCGTCCGCGTTTGTTTTATGTGTGCGTGCGTGCGTGTGTTTTATGTGTGCATGTCACATGAAACAAATGCGCGCACGCACACATAAAACAAATGCGCGCATGCACACATAAAACAAATGCGCGCATGCACACATAAAGCAAATGCGCGCATGCACACATAAAACAAATGCGCGCACGTCACATAAAACAAATGCGCGCACGCACACATAAAACAAATGCGCGCACGCACGTATTAAAGAAATGCGCACGCGCACACAAAACAAATGCGCAAGAGCACACAAAACAAATGCGCGCGCACAGATAAAACAAATGCACACGCACACAACACACGCACGCACACATTAAACAAATGCGCACACCCACATAAAACAAACGCGCACGCACACATAAAACACACGCATGCATACACAGACATGCACTGACAAACGCACACACACACGGTGACATGCAAACATAAAACACACGCACGCACGCACACATAAAACAAACGCGGGTTTTATAGGTTTGTTTGTGATGTGTAGTTATGCGTTTGTGTGCATGTCATTGGTGTGTGTGCGCATGTGTCAGTGTGTGTCTGCGTGTGCGTGCGTGTGTGTGTTTTATGTGTGCATGTCACCGTGTGTGTGCGTGTGTCAGTGCATGTCTGTGTGTGCATGCGTGTGTTTTGTGTGCGTCCGCGTTTGTTTTATGTGTGCGTGCGTGCGTGTGTTTTATGTGTGCATGTCACATGAAACAAATGCGCGCACGCACACATAAAACAAATGCGCGCATGCACACATAAAACAAATGCGCGCATGCACACATAAAACAAATGCGCGCATGCACACATAAAGCAAATGCGCGCATGCACACATAAAACAAATGCGCGCACGTCACATAAAACAAATGCGCGCACGCACACATAAAACAAATGCGCGCACGCACATATTAAAGAAATGCGCACGCGCACACAAAACAAATGCGCAAGAGCACACAAAACAAATGCGCGCGCACAGATAAAACAAATGCACACGCACACAACACACGCACGCACACATTAAACAAATGCGCACACCCACATAAAACAAACGCGCACGCACACATAAAACACACGCATGCATACACAGACATGCACTGACAAACGCACACACACACGGTGACATGCAAACATAAAACACACGCACGCACGCACACATAAAACAAACGCGGATTTTATAGGTTTGTTTGTGATCTGTAGTTATGCGTTTGTGTGCATGTCATTGGTGTGTGTGCGCATGTGTCAGTGTGTGTCTGCGTGTGCGTGCGTGTGTGTGTTTTATGTGTGCATGTCACCGTGTGTGTGCGTGTGTCAGTGCATGTCTGTGTGTGCATGCGTGTGTGTTTTATGTGTGCATGTCACCGTGTGTGTGCGTGTGTCAGTGCATGTCTGTGTGTGCATGCGTGTGTTTTGTGTGCGTCCGCGTTTGTTTTATGTGTGCGTGCGTGCGTGTGTTTTATGTGTGCATGTCACATGAAACAAATGCGCGCACGCACACATAAAACAAATGCGCGCATGCACACATAAAACAAATGCGCGCATGCACACATAAAACAAATGCGCGCGCGCGCACATAACACAAATGCGCGCACGTCACATAAAACAAATGCGCGCACGCACGCATAAAACAAATGCGCGCACGCACATATTAAAGAAATGCGCACGCGCACACAAAACAAATGCGCAAGAGCACACAAAACAAATGCGCGCGCACAGATAAAACAAATGCACACGCACACAACACACGCACGCACACATTAAACAAATGCGCACACCCACATAAAACAAACGCGCACGCACACATAAAACACACGCATGCATACACAGACATGCACTGACAAACGCACACACACACGGTGACATGCAAACATAAAACACACGCACGCACGCACACATTAAACAAACGCGGGTTTAATAGGTTTGTTTGTGATGTGTAGTTATGCGTTTGTGTGCATGTCATTGGTGTGTGTGCGCATGTGTCAGTGTGTGTCTGCGTGTGCGTGCGTGTGTGTGTTTTATGTGTGCATGTCACCGTGTGTGTGCGTGTGTCAGTGCATGTCTGTGTGTGCATGCGTGTGTTTTGTGTGCGTCCGCGTTTGTTTTATGTGTGCGTGCGTGCGTGTGTTTTATGTGTGCATGTCACATGAAACAAATGCGCGCACGCACACATAAAACAAATGCGCGCATGCACACATAAAACAAATGCGCGCATGCACACATAAAACAAATGCGCGCATGCACACATAAAGCAAATGCGCGCATGCACACATAAAACAAATGCGCGCACGTCACATAAAACAAATGCGCGCACGCACACATAAAACAAATGCGCGCACGCACATATTAAAGAAATGCGCACGCGCACACAAAACAAATGCGCAAGAGCACACAAAACAAATGCGCGCGCACAGATAAAACAAATGCACACGCACACAACACACGCACGCACACATTAAACAAATGCGCACACCCACATAAAACAAACGCGCACGCACACATAAAACACACGCATGCATACACAGACATGCACTGACAAACGCACACACACACGGTGACATGCAAACATAAAACACACGCACGCACGCACACATTAAACAAACGCGGGTTTAATAGGTTTGTTTGTGATGTGTAGTTATGCGTTTGTGTGCATGTCATTGGTGTGTGTGCGCATGTGTCAGTGTGTGTCTGCGTGTGCGTGCGTGTGTGTGTTTTATGTGTGCATGTCACCGTGTGTGTGCGTGTGTCAGTGCATGTCTGTGTGTGCATGCGTGTGTTTTGTGTGCGTCCGCGTTTGTTTTATGTGTGCGTGCGTGCGTGTGTTTTATGTGTGCATGTCACATGAAACAAATGCGCGCACGCACACATAAAACAAATGCGCGCATGCACACATAAAACAAATGCGCGCATGCACACATAAAACAAATGCGCGCATGCACACATAAAGCAAATGCGCGCATGCACACATAAAACAAATGCGCGCACGTCACATAAAACAAATGCGCGCACGCACACATAAAACAAATGCGCGCACGCACATATTAAAGAAATGCGCACGCGCACACAAAACAAATGCGCAAGAGCACACAAAACAAATGCGCGCGCACAGATAAAACAAATGCACACGCACACAACACACGCACGCACACATTAAACAAATGCGCACACCCACATAAAACAAACGCGCACGCACACATAAAACACACGCATGCATACACAGACATGCACTGACAAACGCACACACACACGGTGACATGCAAACATAAAACACACGCACGCACACATAAAACAAACGCGGATTTTATAGGTTTGTTTGTGATCTGTAGTTATGCGTTTGTGTGCATGTCATTGGTGTGTGTGCGCATGTGTCAGTGTGTGTCTGCGTGTGCGTGCGTGTGTGTGTTTTATGTGTGCATGTCACCGTGTGTGTGCGTGTGTCAGTGCATGTCTGTGTGTGCATGCGTGTGTGTGTTTTATGTGTGCATGTCACCGTGTGTGTGCGTGTGTCAGTGCATGTCTGTGTGTGCATGCGTGTGTTTTGTGTGCGTCCGCGTTTGTTTTATGTGTGCGTGCGTGCGTGTGTTTTATGTGTGCATGTCACATGAAACAAATGCGCGCACGCACACATAAAACAAATGCGCGCATGCACACATAAAACAAATGCGCGCATGCACACATAAAACAAATGCGCGCGCGCGCACACAAAACACACGGATGCACACACAGACATGCACTGACACACGCACACACACACGGTGACATGCACACATAAAACAAACGCGGACGCACACAAAACAAACGCGCACGCACAGATAAAACAAATGCACACGCACACAACACACGCACGCACACATTAAACAAATGCGCACACCCACATAAAACAAACGCGCACGCACACATAAAACACACGCATGCATACACAGACATGCACTGACAAACGCACACACACACGGTGACATGCAAACATAAAACACACGCACGCACACATAAAACAAACGCGGATTTTATAGGTTTGTTTGTGATCTGTAGTTATGCGTTTGTGTGCATGTCATTGGTGTGTGTGCGCATGTGTCAGTGTGTGTCTGCGTGTGCGTGCGTGTGTGTGTTTTATGTGTGCATGTCACCGTGTGTGTGCGTGTGTCAGTGCATGTCTGTGTGTGCATGCGTGTGTGTGTTTTATGTGTGCATGTCACCGTGTGTGTGCGTGTGTCAGTGCATGTCTGTGTGTGCATGCGTGTGTTTTGTGTGCGTCCGCGTTTGTTTTATGTGTGCGTGCGTGCGTGTGTTTTATGTGTGCATGTCACATGAAACAAATGCGCGCACGCACACATAAAACAAATGCGCGCATGCACACATAAAACAAATGCGCGCATGCACACATAAAACAAATGCGCGCGCGCGCACAGAAAACACACGGATGCACACACAGACATGCACTGACACACGCACACACACACGGTGACATGCACACATAAAACAAACGCGGACGCACACAAAACAAACGCGCACGCACACATAAAACACACGCATGCATACATAGACATGCACTGACAAACGCACACACACACGGTGACATGCAAACATAAAACACACGCACGCACGAACACATAAAACAAACGCGGATTTTTTTTAGAATAGAATAGAAAAGCTTTATTCATCCCCAGAGGGGAAACACACTTTCACAACAGCGCAGATTAAAAAAAAAATATATAGGTTTGTTTGTGATGTGTAGTTATGCGTTTGTGTGCATGTCACTGGTGTGTGTGCGCATGTGTCAGTGTGTGTCTGCGTGTGCGTGCGTGTGTGTGTTTTATGTGTGCATGTCACCGTGTGTGTATGCGTGTGTCAGTGCATGTCTGTGTGTGCATGCGTGTGTTTAATGTGTGCGTGCGCGTTTGTTTTGTGTGCGTCCGCGTTTGTTTTATTTGTGCGTGCGTGCGTGTGTTTATGTGTGCATGTCACCGTGTGTGTGGGCGTGTGTCAGTGCATGTCTGTGTGTGCATGCGTGTGTTTTAGGTGTGCGTGCGCGTTTCTTTGATGTGTGCGTCCGCGTTTGTTTTATGTGTGCGTGCGCGTTTGTTTTGTGTGCGTCCGCGTTTGTTTTATGTGTGCGTGCGTGCGTGTGTTTATGTGTGCATGTCACCGTGTGTGTGGGCGTGTGTCAGTGCATGTCTGTGTGTGCATGCGTGTTTTTTAGGTGTGCGTGCGCGTTTCTTTGATGTGTGCGTCCGCGTGTGTTTTATGTGTGCGTGCGCGTTTGTTTTATGTGGGTGTGCGCATTTGTTTAATGTGTGCGTTCGTGCACAGTAAATTTCCAAGTGTCAAAAAGGAAGTGTTAATGTATTTTAACTATTTCATAGACTGGTTTAACTCTTCCAGATGTAACACAACAACAACAGGTGTAAAACGTGGCTCCTCCCCCTGCAGTGCTGTTGTCAATATCCAGAGTTAAAACCCAGGTGTTATTTATTCAGTGTAAAAAGTGAATGAACACTGTCAAGGGTCAATTTAACAATATTCAGTGTTAATATCTTAATATGCTCCGCCCATTTCAAATGATCCAGAAGTTTCTAGAGTAATTGGACCTCATGGACCACCGCCATGTTTCCATTGGTAAAGACTGTGGTAAGTCTCTCCATCTGCTGACTTATATTTAAATGAATTAAACGATTTATACAATTGTATTCACCGTGACTGTACTACCATTCGCTTTTTAGACTTCTAATGTAGATGAATTGCTATGTGGTTCACCAACATTAAGTTACATTCTATTACTTGTAATGCGGTACAGTTAACCTGCGCAGTGAACACCACGTGTAGACACTTGTAACCAATACCACTATGGATTATTGTGTATATTCGGTTTATGGTGCTCGCTCAAAACAACAGATGTATATGCTGTCTGTACATGCGCGCGCCAGTAAGTACGGTAGTTCATTCCCGCGCCACTCCCCCTCTGTCAGGCTTTAGTTTTTAGTAATGTAACCCAGCCGTTTATTTGTCGTTTTATGTTTCAATTATTTTCACTGGAAGTATATAATTAAACCCAGTTGTTATTTTCGTGTTTTATGTTTTATTACTTTTCAATGCATGTATCGCATCAAGACACTGTCGCTTTAAGACGGCCATTGTTTTTTACCTGCGTTCCACGGATGAGACGCGTGGTGTTCAGATGCTTCAGCGGCTCAGAGACTGAGACACGTGTAAGTAAGTAAGTAAGTAAGTAATATTTATTTATATAGCGCTTTTCGAGACCAGGGTCACAAAGCGCTTTAACAATCAAAAACAATACTCAAAACAGTACATACTTCAACGATCAAGACAACACCGAGAACAACAAGTTCGAGAAATTCAAGGAAAAGCCTGAACAAATAGAAACGTCTTAAGATGTTTCTTAAAGGAGTCAGTAGACTCCATCAAGCGCAAAGAGAGAGGAAGATTGTTCCAAAGCTTAGGAGCAACAGCCTGAAAAGATTTCTCTCCTCTGGTCCTGAGCCGTGTGCGTGGAACCATCAGTAGATTCTGATCCACAGACCTCAGAGACCGAGCTGGGGTGTAAGGCTGGATCAGATCAGTGATGTAAGGAGGAGCCTGACCATGAATAGCTCTGAAAGTAAGAACCAGAATTTTAAAGTTGATCCTGAAAGAAACTGGAAGCCAGTGAAGAGTTTTAAGGATCGGAGAAATGTGAGTTCTCCTACTTGAGCGGGTCAGAATTCTCGCTGCAGAGTTCTGAATCAACTGCAGACGAGACAGCTCCTTCTTGTTAAGACATGAAAACAAACCGTTACAATAGTCCAGACGAGAAGAAACAAACGCATGGATTACAAGCTCCAGATCATGTTGTGACAACATTTTCCTAAGTTTAGAGATTTTTCTCAGTTGAAGGAAACAGTTTCTGGTCAGTTTTCTGCAGTGTTGAACAAGAGACATGTCTTTATCAAATACAACACCCAGGTTTCTCAGGCTCAGTTTGACAGACTGACCTAAGTCACCCAAGTACTGACTCAACCATGGAATCTTATCATCAGGAGCAATCACCAGAGTTTCAGTTTTGTCCACATTAAGCTGTAAAGTGTGCCAACGCTCCTGCAATTTTACTGAATACACTCGCTTATCACTCCTAGGTGAGCCTAAACAATACGTTTATATTATTGTTTATATTGCTGTGTGTAAATGAATGTTGTGTCGAAGCAGCTATTTAAGTTTTTGTGTGAAACTTGAAGCATTGTTTTATAACTTTATTCAAGTGTATATTTTCGATAGTATTTTATATTGTACTGTTTCACTTTGTTTTGAAAGTAAGTTGCACTTTATATTTTGTTATCGTTTGGTGTTCAGATGCTTCAGCGGCTCAGAGTTCACCGCATCTGTTATTTAACACGCCGATTAAACGTTCGTGCTGTTGTATGGTTAACAAGCGTTGAATGTGTTGAAGGTGCCGTAGCTAAGAATCTTGAATATTAATAAAATAAATCGCCTACCATGACCCACCAATATAGCAAACTTTTTATTGGAATATAAATATATTTTCGTCCTTCAAAATAACAAACAAAATACGTGTGTGAGTTACATTATAATTAAAAAAGCTATGTTTTAGCGAACTAGCTCTCGTGTTAACGCACCACAGAAAGTTACATTACACGCAATGAAACATTATTTCTGAGTCTTAAAGCAATAATGATATCTTACCTCAATAGACGAGTGACGCGCACCTGATTCCGTCAAGTTATGCACAAACGTGAGGATAAAATGCGATCGATCTTTGTCAACAAGTGTGACGTCATCATCCGGAAGTTGCGTATGCGGCAATTTGAAAACTTTTTAGCTGACGCTAAATTTAAACTAAACTTAACTCGGTCTTTATACAAGCACGCATCTACTATTGTATTCATGGCGCTTTTAAACAAACAAGCACAATATCTCATTGTATTCCTGTGGTGTGACGTCACCGCTGCAGGATCAGTTGATTAGCATGTGTGACGTCACCCCTGCAGACTCGCGATTAATGTTGACAAACGTCACGTAGACGCTCATAATCGCAGCTAAATAAAAAGAAAACATATGTCCATAAACGCAATCTCAATGAAAGCTTCTATTTTCATAGAAAAGCGCACCGGATTATAAAGAGGATCAAGCGAAATAGCACAGACTTTATTTTACTCATTCATAAAACAATGTCAACATTATGGAGTTGAAACACCTAAAAATATACAATATAGTCACTTTTACAGGACCTTTTAAGCATGTTTTAATCCGCGAGAGCTTCTTGACTTCCGCGATGCGTAAACAATCCAAGCTCCAAAAAATTAAAATTAAGCATTTTTACCGATTTATATTCACTCTGTACCTCCTTAAAGTGGTTTGAGGTCGTTAAGCACAATCAGGATTAGAATCACACTGTTGACATTAAACATTTCAAATGAGCTTCATAGTTGTAGAATTACGGTAGCCAAATGAAACAGCGACACGTCACGTTACCAAGGCAACGAAGAGATGGGCGACGCGTCAAATGTAACCCGGGTCGTTTGAATCCGACGTCGGGGGGTGCTCTGTATAATACTGGGTGACCCGTGCGTGTCAATGCGTGCGCGCGTGTCAATGTGCGTCAATACGTGTGTGTCAATGTGCGTCAATGTGCGTCAATACGTGTGTGTGTGTCAATGTGCGTCAATGCGTGCGGGTGTGTCAATGCGTATAGACGTGTGTTTATATGTGTGTACATATATGTGTGTATGTGTATAGACGTGTGTGTGTATATATGTGTGTGTATGTGTATAGACGTGTGTGTGTATATATATGTGTGTATGTGTATAGACGTGTGTGTGTGTATATATGTGTGTGTATAGACGTGTGTGTATATATATGTGTGTATGTGTATAGACGTGTGTGTATATGTGTGTATGTGTATAGACGTGTGTGTGTGTGTGTGTGTGTATATATATATACGTGTGTGTGTTTATATATGTGTGTATGTGTATAGACGTGTGTGTGTATATATATGTGTGTATATGTGTGTATGTGTATAGACGTGTGTGTGTGTATATGTGTGTATGTGTATATATATGTGTGTATATGTGTGTATGTGTATAGACGTGTGTATATATATGTGTGTATGTGTATAGACGTGTGTGTGTATATGTATATGTGTGTATGTGTATAGACGTGTGTGTGTGTGTGTGTGTGTGTATATACTGTATATATATTGTAACGATCCTGTTTGTTCTGTTCATTAATGTTGCGGGCACTTTAAGAAGGTGAGTCTGTGCGCATGCGCAGTTGTTGTTAGAGAGATTTCGCGTTCAACTAGTGGTGTGAAGAACGAGCGGCGTTGGTTGTGGCCGAAACAATAACCTCTCTGTGAGTACAGCGAACAAAGAAACAATATCTGTGCAAGACAACCGTCTGGTCATGTGTGGAGGACCAAACGTTACATTGGTGTCAGAAGCGACTTTTTCGGACCTGCTCCTGAGGCGAAGCTAACGGTTATTAGCAACGAACTTTGCTAACGAACGTCCCCGGTATGTACGGGAAAGTGAAGAGCGAAAGTGAGGAGATGGACGTTGGTGCGAGACGACGGGACCATGCTCAACAGTTAAGAGACGCTGTGTTACAACTCTCAGAAGAAGAATGTGCGTCAATGCGTGCGCCAATGTGCAGCAACTGGGCTTCATCAAGTATCAAACAGATCACACATCACACCTACCATGATTTTGTTCAATGAGATGAAAACTTATTTGATGTTCAATCCAGTGTTCAGGTTGACTTCAGTGCTTATGTTTTAGTAGAAGTGAAGCTGTGGTGCTTTAGTTTAATACATGGACACAGCACTAAACTTTGTTGTTGGTTGTTAGTTGTTTTTTTAGATTTTGGGATCAACCGTCACTTTTTAGTAATGGGAGAATTATTTCTCTGCACTGTGCGAGTCGTCCCAGAGCCATTGTTCAGCCTGAAGCCAATACGTTTTTAGGTTGAAAAGTTTGCCCCCCTGAAAAAATGTAATGCCCCCCCTTAAATGTTTTTCTGCAGCCGGGTCTGTCAGTGTTATACTAGATCCACTCAGTATAAACTGTTGTCAACATTGAAGTCAAATCATCTCCAGAAATGATACTTTGTGATGAAGTCTTAATGTTAAAAGAGACAAATGTAATAATATCTTTAATGAATCAATTCATGTACATTTATATCAAACCTGCTATTCCCTGCATGATGGGATCAGAAACACTAGAATTCTACTTTCTCGGGACGTTTTAGATTTACAACGACGACATCATTAAAAGTGTGAACTGCAGTCACACTGCAAGTTTATGTCCATAATCCTTAGATATTCTCTCCAAATGAGAACAATTTAACAGAAGAGTTTAACATTACCTTGGCTGTAGTCATGCTCTGTAGACAGAAGCTTCACCTGCACAGGTGATCTCATTAGCTCGTCCTGTCTCTCCACCTGCACGCAAAGCAACTTGTACTCTCTGCTGCCCTCTAGTGTTGCTAAAACGATTTATTATGTCCAATAAACAAACCTACAGAAAGACTTAACAGTGTGGGTCTTTCTTTTTATTTCAAGGGTCCCCATTTTATCTCAAACATCAATATAGCTAATATTTAACACTAATTGGTAAATATCAAACATGTATGCTTCATTACAGTTGAAACAATTGTTCTCTGGTAACAAATATTTATCATTAAACATGTGTGTTCATGTATGATCCATGGCACTCATCATGATGGACAAATATGATGGAAAAACATTCTATTAGTGTCAGTACAGTACACGAGGTTGGAAATCAACCACGCATTTGCGCATGCGTTGTCCACCTACAAGGAGGTTTATAACGGTCAGACGCGGAAGAATCTACGAAACTATCACTGATAGATTCTCAAAAATCATCTGATATTAAATGATCTTTTCTCTCAAGGATAAGGATGTTGAAGGAGTGACGTCACAGTGTCCACTGTTGAAGGATAAGGATGTTGAGTGTCCAGCTGGAAGGAGCACAGGTACATGTTGTGGTTTATTAAAGTCTCTTTTCATTTTATTGACATCGGTAAATGTAACGCTAAGTTTAAGTGAAGGTATCAAGACCTGTCGCCCTTCCCAGCTATCTTCTAAATAATCCACGGAGGAAAAATTCAGAAAAAAAAGTCTTATATAGATCCAGAGCGGTCCGTAATAGGAACAAAAAAACAAAACAGGCACTCGGGGCGAAGGCAGGGCACTTCTGGAGATCGGGGTCCCAACAGCAACTAAAACAAAAAGACAAAAGGACTCACTTGAGTAAATAAAAGTGCTGACAACGTCAGGAGTATCCAAAGGATTATCCAGTTGTGATTCAAAGGCGAGGAGCGAGATCGAAAGGACAGCCAACCTGGTCTGGAAACGCAATACTCTGGCGAGTTCTTCCGGGTAGAGACGCTCCTTATCAATGGGAAGAACCCGCCACTCCATCATCCCCAGCCGCGCACCTGCCAGCGTCTGTCACTCAAAACACAGGACACATGAAAACGGAAAACCACCTTCAAAATAAAACAAAAGAACATAAGCATGACACTTGTATGTTGATTCTATCAAATGTATTCTGCCTATTTTAAATGTTGACCTTTTTTCTTATAAGAGTAACTGTCAGGAGTCTTGATGTAAAACGTCACTCAAATGTGTCATTTATTTATTTCTCTCACAGGATTCAGAGTCAATGTTCATTGCACAGAATTTCCATCTCCGTCCTGCACTGTCTGTGATGATGGAACTTACATGGACAAATTGAACCGAGAGAAACATGGTTTCAAGTGTCTCGTCTGTACTGAAGGTAAAGTTTGTTCTTCACTAGAATGATGAGTTGGTCAGTATGTAGATGTGATGTAGAATTTGTTATTGACTAACAGGACTGAGAGAGATCAGATCCTGTACCTTCACAGCAAACACCAAGTGTGAACCTCTGGAGGGTTTTTTCTGTGTGGACGGCTCAGTGGACACATGTGTGGCAGCACAGCAACACTCCACATGTGAACCAGGACAGTTCATCATCAGAGCAGGCGAGTTTCACATCCAACATGTGAAATGCAAGAGTGCAGAAACTATAAGACACACACAATGTTCTTCACAGGAACGTCCTCCACAGACACTGAGTGTGGAACCTGCAGTGAAGGAACATTTTCAAATGGAACGTTCACGTCATGTCAGGATCACAAACAGTGAGTGAAGCTTCACAAATGTTTGCTCCAGATGTTTTCTTCTAAACTGTCTCCACTTGTCTTTGTAGATGTTCAACATATCTACGAGAAGGAACTATTTCTTCTGACTCTGTATGTCGAGAAGGTTTGACACCAGGAGAAGTGGCTGGAATTATTGTTGCTGTGATCGTTCTACTGATCACATGTTCTGTAGTTTATTGGTATAAAAAAAGAAAAAGAGGTAAAAAACAAATGCATTCATAAAAATCACATTATTATATTGATTTGTGTTTATCTGGAGTCATTTCCTTGAATTATTTTTCTCCTTAACCAGATGGAAAAGAGTTCAAGAGAAGAAGGAAGGTATGTAAGAATGTTTTTTAGTCATTTATCAAAGTGATTTAATGTTTAAATGTAATGTTGATTAATTTTGCAAATGTCATCACTTGTACAATTAAAATGAATGTCAATTTTGGTTTAATATCTTCAGCACTGCAGTATTTGTGCATCAGAGAAACGATCATTATTTCTTATTAGGAGGTGGCAGTGGGAATGAATGAATGTATGGATTCAACGGAGCATCCGTGAGAATTTCAATTAGTTTGAGCTTTTTTTTTAATCTAAACTGACTTATTTTTTTCTTGTCTTAGATCAATTTATTCATCTGAGAATAAGTCCGATGAAGTGGAACATGTTCCACTGATGGTAGAACCCGGGGAAGACCCAGAACACACTGAAGAAGCATGTTCCTCCACTGGGCTGGAAACACAGGGGGGTCCTCCAGAAAGAGCTGGACGATGTAACTGGGGAGAAGAAAGTATGGACCTCTCTGCTGAAGCTGCTGCCCCCGTGACAAGAATCCAGATAAACAGACCAGAGATAGCAGACGTTGAATATGAACTAATTGGACACGAGGATATTAAAGTAGATTGTTCAGTCATTCAATAGAATGTTTGAGTTTTATACAACATGAAAAATGTGTTCATAAATGATGTGTTCAGTGAACATAACATATTTCTGGCTGTTTTCATTTGCCTGTGTGTGTAGCTTAGTCTGTGATATAGAAAACAGTTTCTGTCAAAGCTTTCATTAATCTCATAAATGGCTGATCAGTTAAACATCAGCCAGGTTTGAGGATGTACTTCACTCCACAGCCGTCAGTGTTGCTTGTTCTTTCACTGCCCTTTTTGTGAGGTCACCAAATTCAGACCAGCACAGATGGACAAAACCCAACAGCACATACAAAGCCACTTGAGAAAGGCAATCATCATGGAGGTGTGTACAGTATATGTTTAGTTAGTTCCTCGTATATTGCATCATAAAAGTCTAACCGTTTACATTTTTATGTTTGACAGACTATCCGATACACAGATGTGGGCTGCAGACCAGAACCTCACGTCCATTGTCATGTGCGTGTCAATGTGTGTCAATGCGCGCGCGTGTGTCAATGTGCGTCAATGCTTGCGCGCGTGTCAATGTGCGTCAATGCTTGCGTGCGTGTCAATGCGTGTGCGTGTGTCAATATGCTTGCGCGCGTGTCAATGTGCGTCAATGCTTGCGCGCGTGTCAATGTGCGTCAATGCGCGCGTGCGTGTCAATGTGCGTCAATGCGCCCGTGCGTGTCAATGCGTGTGCGTGCGTCAATATGCGCGCGAGTGTCAATGTGCGTCAATGCTTGCGCGCGTGTCAATGTGCGTCAATGCTTGCGCGTGTGTCAATGTGCGTCAATGCTTGCGCGTGTCAACACACAACACTCGCACGCACACATTAAACAAATGCGCACACCCACATTAAACAAACGCGCACGCACACATAAAACACACGCATGCATACACAGACATGCACTGACAAACGCACACACACACGGTGACATGCAAACATAAAACACACGCACGCACGCACACATAAAACAAACGCGGATTTTATAGGTTTGTTTGTGATGTGTAGTTATGCGTTTGTGTGCATGTCATTGGTGTGTGTGCGCATGTGTCAGTGTGTGTCTGCGTGTGCGTGCGTGTGTGTGTTTTATGTGTGCATGTCACCGTGTGTGTGCGTGTGTCAGTGCATGTCTGTGTGTGCATGCGTGTGTTTGGTGTGCGTCCGCGTTTGTTTTATGTGTGCGTGCGTGCGTGTGTTTTATGTGTGCATGTCACATGAAACAAATGCGCGCACGCACACATAAAACAAATGCGCGCATGCACACATAAAACAAATGCGCGCATGCACACATAAAGCAAATGCGCGCATGCACACATAAAACAAATGCGCGCACGTCACATAAAACAAATGCGCGCACGCACACATAAAACAAATGCGCGCACGCACATATTAAAGAAATGCGCACGCGCACACAAAACAAATGCGCAAGAGCACACAAAACAAATGCGCGCGCACAGATAAAACAAATGCACACGCACACAACACACGCACGCACACATTAAACAAATGCGCACACCCACAAAAAACAAACGCGCACGCACACATAAAACACACGCATGCATACACAGACATGCACTGACAAACGCACACACACACGGTGACATGCAAACATAAAACACACGCACGCACGCACACATAAAACAAACGCGGGTTTTATAGGTTTGTTTGTGATGTGTAGTTATGCGTTTGTGTGCATGTCATTGGTGTGTGTGCGCATGTGTCAGTGTGTGTCTGCGTGTGCGTGCGTGTGTGTGTTTTATGTGTGCATGTCACCGTGTGTGTGCGTGTGTCAGTGCATGTCTGTGTGTGCATGCGTGTGTTTTGTGTGCGTCCGCGTTTGTTTTATGTGTGCGTGCGTGCGTGTGTTTTATGTGTGCATGTCACATGAAACAAATGCGCGCACGCACACATAAAACAAATGCGCGCATGCACACATAAAACAAATGCGCGCATGCACACATAAAACAAATGCGCGCATGCACACATAAAGCAAATGCGCGCATGCACACATAAAACAAATGCGCGCACGTCACATAAAACAAATGCGCGCACGCACACATAAAACAAATGCGCGCACGCACATATTAAAGAAATGCGCACGCGCACACAAAACAAATGCACAAGAGCACACAAAACAAATGCGCGCGCACAGATAAAACAAATGCACACGCACACAACACACGCACGCACACATTAAACAAATGCGCACACCCACATAAAACAAACGCGCACGCACACATAAAACACACGCATGCATACACAGACATGCACTGACAAACGCACACACACACGGTGACATGCAAACATAAAACACACGCACGCACGCACACATAAAACAAACGCGGATTTTATAGGTTTGTTTGTGATCTGTAGTTATGCGTTTGTGTGCATGTCATTGGTGTGTGTGCGCATGTGTCAGTGTGTGTCTGCGTGTGCGTGCGTGTGTGTGTTTTATGTGTGCATGTCACCGTGTGTGTGCGTGTGTCAGTGCATGTCTGTGTGTGCATGCGTGTGTGTGTTTTATGTGTGCATGTCACCGTGTGTGTGCGTGTGTCAGTGCATGTCTGTGTGTGCATGCGTGTGTTTTGTGTGCGTCCGCGTTTGTTTTATGTGTGCGTGCGTGCGTGTGTTTTATGTGTGCATGTCACATGAAACAAATGCGCGCACGCACACATAAAACAAATGCGCGCATGCACACATAAAACAAATGCGCGCATGCACACATAAAACAAATGCGCGCGCGCGCACACAAAACACACGGATGCACACACAGACATGCACTGACACACGCACACACACACGGTGACATGCACACATAAAACAAACGCGGACGCACACAAAACAAACGCGCACGCACACATAAAACACACGCATGCATACATAGACATGCACTGACAAACGCACACACACACGGTGACATGCAAACATAAAACACACGCACGCACGAACACATAAAACAAACGCGGATTTTTTTTAGAATAGAATAGAAAAGCTTTATTCATCCCCAGAGGGGAAACACACTTTCACAACAGCGCAGATTAAAAAATATATATATAGGTTTGTTTGTGATGTGTAGTTATGCGTTTGTGTGCATGTCACTGGTGTGTGTGCGCATGTGTCAGTGTGTGTCTGCGTGTGCGTGCGTGTGTGTGTTTTATGTGTGCATGTCACCGTGTGTGTGTGCGTGTGTCAGTGCATGTCTGTGTGTGCATGCGTGTGTTTAATGTGTGCGTGCGCGTTTGTTTTGTGTGCGTCCGCGTTTGTTTTATGTGTGCGTGCGTGCGTGTGTTTTATGTGTGCATGTCACCGTGTGTGTGTGCGTTTGTCAGTGCATGTCCGTGTACGCATGCGTGTGTTTTATGTGTGCGTGCGCGTTTGTTTTATGTGGGTGTGCGCATTTGTTTAATGTGTGCGTTCGTGCACAGTAAATTTCCAAGTGTCAAAAAGGAAGTGTTAATGTATTTTAACTATTTCATAGACTGGTTTAACTCTTCCAGATGTAACACAACAACAACAGGTGTAAAACGTGGCTCCTCCCCCTGCAGTGCTGTTGTCAATATCCAGAGTTAAAACCCAGGTGTTATTTATTCAGTGTAAAAAGTGAATGAACACTGTCAAGGGTCAATTTAACAATATTCAGTGTTAATATCTTAATATGCTCCGCCCATTTCAAATGATCCAGAAGTTTATAGAGTAATTGGACCTCATGGACCACCGCCATGTTTCCATTGGTAAAGACTGTGGTAAGTCTCTCCATCTGCTGACTTATATTTAAATGAATTAAACGATTTATACAATTGTATTCACCGTGACTGTACTACCATTCGCTTTTTAGACTTCTAATGTAGATGAATTGCTATGTGGTTCACCAACATTAAGTTACATTCTATTACTTGTAATGCGGTACAGTTAACCTGCGCAGTGAACACCACGTGTAGACACTTGTAACCAATACCACTATGGATTATTGTGTATATTCGGTTTATGGTGCTCGCTCAAAACAACAGATGTATATGCTGTCTGTACATGCGCGCGCCAGTAAGTACGGTAGTTCATTCCCGCGCCACTCCCCCTCTGTCAGGCTTTAGTTTTTAGTAATGTAACCCAGCCGTTTATTTGTCGTTTTATGTTTCAATTATTTTCACTGGAAGTATATAATTAAACCCAGTTGTTATTTTCGTGTTTTATGTTTTATTACTTTTCAATGCATGTATCGCATCAAGACACTGTCGCTTTAAGACGGCCATTGTTTTTTACCTGCGTTCCACGGATGAGACGCGTGGTGTTCAGATGCTTCAGCGGCTCAGAGACTGAGACACGTGTAAGTAAGTAAGTAAGTAAGTAATATTTATTTATATAGCGCTTTTCGAGACCAGGGTCACAAAGCGCTTTAACAATCAAAAACAATACTCAAAACAGTACATACTTCAAAGATCAAGACAACACCGAGAACAACAAGTTCGAGAAATTCAAGGAAAAGCCTGAACAAATAGAAACGTCTTAAGATGTTTCTTAAAGGAGTCAGTAGACTCCATCAAGCGCAAAGAGAGAGGAAGATTGTTCCAAAGCTTAGGAGCAACAGCCTGAAAAGATTTCTCTCCTCTGGTCCTGAGCCGTGTGCGTGGAACCATCAGTAGATTCTGATCCACAGACCTCAGAGACCGAGCTGGGGTGTAAGGCTGGATCAGATCAGTGATGTAAGGAGGAGCCTGACCATGAATAGCTCTGAAAGTAAGAACCAGAATTTTAAAGTTGATCCTGAAAGAAACTGGAAGCCAGTGAAGAGTTTTAAGGATCGGAGAAATGTGAGTTCTCCTACTTGAGCGGGTCAGAATTCTCGCTGCAGAGTTCTGAATCAACTGCAGACGAGACAGCTCCTTCTTGTTAAGACATGAAAACAAACCGTTACAATAGTCCAGACGAGAAGAAACAAACGCATGGATTACAAGCTCCAGATCATGTTGTGACAACATTTTCCTAAGTTTAGAGATTTTTCTCAGTTGAAGGAAACAGTTTCTGGTCAGTTTTCTGCAGTGTTGAACAAGAGACATGTCTTTATCAAATACAACACCCAGGTTTCTCAGGCTCAGTTTGACAGACTGACCTAAGTCACCCAAGTACTGACTCAACCATGGAATCTTATCATCAGGAGCAATCACCAGAGTTTCAGTTTTGTCCACATTAAGCTGTAAAGTGTGCCAACGCTCCTGCAATTTTACTGAATACACTCGCTTATCACTCCTAGGTGAGCCTAAACAATACGTTTATATTATTGTTTATATTGCTGTGTGTAAATGAATGTTGTGTCGAAGCAGCTATTTAAGTTTTTGTGTGAAACTTGAAGGTAAGGTAAGGTACAACTTTATTGATCCCTCAGGAGGTCTCCTTTGGGAAATTGTTTCAGCATTGTTTTATAACTTTATTCAAGTGTATATTTTCGATAGTATTTTATATTGTACTGTTTCACTTTGTTTTGAAAGTAAGTTGCACTTTATATTTTGTTATCGCGTGGTGTTCAGATGCTTCAGCGGCTCAGAGTTCACCGCATCTGTTATTTAACACGCCGATTAAACGTTCGTGCTGTTGTATGGTTAACAAGCGTTGAATGTGTTGAAGGTGCCGTAGCTAAGAATCTTGAATATTAATAAAATAAATCGCCTACCATGACCCACCAATATAGCAAACTTTTTATTGGAATATAAATATATTTTCGTCCTTCAAAATAACAAACAAAATACGTGTGTGAGTTACATTATAATTAAAAAAGCTAAGTTTTAGCGAACTAGCTCTCGTGTTAACGCACCACAGAAAGTTACATTACACGCAATGAAACATTATTTCTGAGTCTTAAAGCAATAATGATATCTTACCTCAATAGACGAGTGACGCGCACCTGATTCCGTCAAGTTATGCACAAACGTGAGGATAAAATGCGATCGATCTTTGTCAACAAGTGTGACGTCATCATCCGGAAGTTGCGTATGCGGCAATTTGAAAACTTTTTAGCTGACGCTAAATTTAAACTAAACTTAACTCGGTCTTTATACAAGCACGCATCTACTATTGTATTCATGGCGCTTTTAAACAAACAAGCACAATATCTCATTGTATTCCTGTGGTGTGACGTCACCGCTGCAGGATCAGTTGATTAGCATGTGTGACGTCACCCCTGCAGACTCGCGATTAATGTTGACAAACGTCACGTAGACGCTCATAATCGCAGCTAAATAAAAAGAAAACATATGTCCATAAACGCAATCTCAATGAAAGCTTCTATTTTCATAGAAAAGCGCACCGGATTATAAAGAGGATCAAGCGAAATAGCACAGACTTTATTTTACTCATTCATAAAACAATGTCAACATTATGGAGTTGAAACACCTAAAAATATACAATATAGTCACTTTTACAGGACCTTTTAAGCATGTTTTAATCCGCGAGAGCTTCTTGACTTCCGCAATGCGTAAACAATCCAAGCTCCAAAAAATTAAAATTAAGCATTTTTACCGATTTATATTCACTCTGTACCTCCTTAAAGTGGTTTGAGGTCGTTAAGCACAATCAGGATTAGAATCACACTGTTGACATTAAACATTTCAAATGAGCTTCATAGTTGTAGAATTACGGTAGCCAAATGAAACAGCGACACGTCACGTTACCAAGGCAACGAAGAGATGGGCGACGCGTCAAATGTAACCCGGGTCGTTTGAATCCGACGTCGGGGGGTGCTCTGTATAATACTGGGTGACCCGTGCGTGTCAATGCGTGCGCGCGTGTCAATGTGCGTCAATACGTGTGTGTCAATGTGCGTCAATACGTGTGTGTGTCAATGTGCGTCAATGCGTGCGGGTGTGTCAATGCGTATAGACGTGTGTTTATATGTGTGTACATATATGTGTGTATGTGTATAGACGTGTGTGTGTATATATGTGTGTGTATGTGTATAGACGTGTGTGTATATATATGTGTGTATGTGTATAGACGTGTGTGTGTGTATATATGTGTGTGTATAGACGTGTGTGTATATATATGTGTGTATGTGTATAGACGTGTGTGTATATGTGTGTATGTGTATAGACGTGTGTGTGTGTGTGTGTGTGTATATATATACGTGTGTGTGTTTATATATGTGTGTATGTGTATAGACGTGTGTGTGTATATATATGTGTGTATATGTGTGTATGTGTATAGACGTGTGTGTGTGTATATGTGTGTATGTGTATAGACGTGTGTGTATATATATGTGTGTATATGTGTGTATGTGTATAGACGTGTGTGTATATATATGTGTGTATGTGTATAGACGTGTGTGTGTATATGTATATGTGTGTATGTGTATAGACGTGTGTGTGTGTGTGTATATATTGTATATATATTGTAACGATCCTGTTTGTTCTGTTCATTAATGTTGCGGGCACTTTAAGAAGGTGAGTCTGTGCGCATGCGCAGTTGTTGTTAGAGAGATTTCGCGTTCAACTAGTGGTGTGAAGAACGAGCGGCGTTGGTTGTGGCCGAAACAATAACCTCTCTGTGAGTACAGCGAACAAAGAAACAATATCTGTGCAAGACAACCGTCTGGTCATGTGTGGAGGACCAAACGTTACATTGGTGTCAGAAGCGACTTTTTCGGACCTGCTCCTGAGGCGAAGCTAACGGTTATTAGCAACGAACTTTGCTAACGAACGTCCCCGGTATGTACGGGAAAGTGAAGAGCGAAAGTGAGGAGATGGACGTTGGTGCGAGACGACGGGACCATGCTCAACAGTTAAGAGACGCTGTGTTACAACTCTCAGAAGAAGAATGTGCGTCAATGCGTGCGCCAATGTGCAGCAACTGGGCTTCATCAAGTATCAAACAGATCACACATCACACCTACCATGATTTTGTTCAATGAGATGAAAACTTATTTGATGTTCAATCCAGTGTTCAGGTTGACTTCAGTGCTTATGTTTTAGTAGAAGTGAAGCTGTGGTGCTTTAGTTTAATACATGGACACAGCACTAAACTTTGTTGTTGGTTGTTAGTTGTTTTTTTAGATTTT
Source organism: Callionymus lyra (assembly GCF_982586985.1). Lineage (NCBI taxonomy): Eukaryota > Metazoa > Chordata > Actinopteri > Syngnathiformes > Callionymidae > Callionymus > Callionymus lyra. The sequence continues at coordinate 82,906 of NW_028258576.1, forward strand.
GGGATCAACCGTCACTTTTTAGTAATGGGAGAATTATTTCTCTGCACTGTGCGAGTCGTCCCAGAGCCATTGTTCAGCCTGAAGCCAATACGTTTTTAGGTTGAAAAGTTTGCCCCCCTGAAAAAATGTAATGCCCCCCCTTAAATGTTTTTCTGCAGCCGGGTCTGTCAGTGTTATACTAGATCCACTCAGTATAAACTGTTGTCAACATTGAAGTCAAATCATCTCCAGAAATGATACTTTGTGATGAAGTCTTAATGTTAAAAGAGACAAATGTAATAATATCTTTAATGAATCAATTCATGTACATTTATATCAAACCTGCTATTCCCTGCATGATGGGATCAGAAACACTAGAATTCTACTTTCTCGGGACGTTTTAGATTTACAACGACGACATCATTAAAAGTGTGAACTGCAGTCACACTGCAAGTTTATGTCCATAATCCTTAGATATTCTCTCCAAATGAGAACAATTTAACAGAAGAGTTTAACATTACCTTGGCTGTAGTCATGCTCTGTAGACAGAAGCTTCACCTGCACAGGTGATCTCATTAGCTCGTCCTGTCTCTCCACCTGCACGCAAAGCAACTTGTACTCTCTGCTGCCCTCTAGTGTTGCTAAAACGATTTATTATGTCCAATAAACAAACCTACAGAAAGACTTAACAGTGTGGGTCTTTCTTTTTATTTCAAGGGTCCCCATTTTATCTCAAACATCAATATAGCTAATATTTAACACTAATTGGTAAATATCAAACATGTATGCTTCATTACAGTTGAAACAATTGTTCTCTGGTAACAAATATTTATCATTAAACATGTGTGTTCATGTATGATCCATGGCACTCATCATGATGGACAAATATGATGGAAAAACATTCTATTAGTGTCAGTACAGTACACGAGGTTGGAAATCAACCACGCATTTGCGCATGCGTTGTCCACCTACAAGGAGGTTTATAACGGTCAGACGCGGAAGAATCTACGAAACTATCACTGATAGATTCTCAAAAATCATCTGATATTAAATGATCTTTTCTCTCAAGGATAAGGATGTTGAAGGAGTGACGTCACAGTGTCCACTGTTGAAGGATAAGGATGTTGAGTGTCCAGCTGGAAGGAGCACAGGTACATGTTGTGGTTTATTAAAGTCTCTTTTCATTTTATTGACATCGGTAAATGTAACGCTAAGTTTAAGTGAAGGTATCAAGACCTGTCGCCCTTCCCAGCTATCTTCTAAATAATCCACGGAGGAAAAATTCAGAAAAAAAAGTCTTATATAGATCCAGAGCGGTCCGTAATAGGAACAAAAAAACAAAACAGGCACTCGGGGCGAAGGCAGGGCACTTCTGGAGATCGGGGTCCCAACAGCAACTAAAACAAAAAGACAAAAGGACTCACTTGAGTAAATAAAAGTGCTGACAACGTCAGGAGTATCCAAAGGATTATCCAGTTGTGATTCAAAGGCGAGGAGCGAGATCGAAAGGACAGCCAACCTGGTCTGGAAACGCAATACTCTGGCGAGTTCTTCCGGGTAGAGACGCTCCTTATCAATGGGAAGAACCCGCCACTCCATCATCCCCAGCCGCGCACCTGCCAGCGTCTGTCACTCAAAACACAGGACACATGAAAACGGAAAACCACCTTCAAAATAAAACAAAAGAACATAAGCATGACACTTGTATGTTGATTCTATCAAATGTATTCTGCCTATTTTAAATGTTGACCTTTTTTCTTATAAGAGTAACTGTCAGGAGTCTTGATGTAAAACGTCACTCAAATGTGTCATTTATTTATTTCTCTCACAGGATTCAGAGTCAATGTTCATTGCACAGAATTTCCATCTCCGTCCTGCACTGTCTGTGATGATGGAACTTACATGGACAAATTGAACCGAGAGAAACATGGTTTCAAGTGTCTCGTCTGTACTGAAGGTAAAGTTTGTTCTTCACTAGAATGATGAGTTGGTCAGTATGTAGATGTGATGTAGAATTTGTTATTGACTAACAGGACTGAGAGAGATCAGATCCTGTACCTTCACAGCAAACACCAAGTGTGAACCTCTGGAGGGTTTTTTCTGTGTGGACGGCTCAGTGGACACATGTGTGGCAGCACAGCAACACTCCACATGTGAACCAGGACAGTTCATCATCAGAGCAGGCGAGTTTCACATCCAACATGTGAAATGCAAGAGTGCAGAAACTATAAGACACACACAATGTTCTTCACAGGAACGTCCTCCACAGACACTGAGTGTGGAACCTGCAGTGAAGGAACATTTTCAAATGGAACGTTCACGTCATGTCAGGATCACAAACAGTGAGTGAAGCTTCACAAATGTTTGCTCCAGATGTTTTCTTCTAAACTGTCTCCACTTGTCTTTGTAGATGTTCAACATATCTACGAGAAGGAACTATTTCTTCTGACTCTGTATGTCGAGAAGGTTTGACACCAGGAGAAGTGGCTGGAATTATTGTTGCTGTGATCGTTCTACTGATCACATGTTCTGTAGTTTATTGGTATAAAAAAAGAAAAAGAGGTAAAAAACAAATGCATTCATAAAAATCACATTATTATATTGATTTGTGTTTATCTGGAGTCATTTCCTTGAATTATTTTTCTCCTTAACCAGATGGAAAAGAGTTCAAGAGAAGAAGGAAGGTATGTAAGAATGTTTTTTAGTCATTTATCAAAGTGATTTAATGTTTAAATGTAATGTTGATTAATTTTGCAAATGTCATCACTTGTACAATTAAAATGAATGTCAATTTTGGTTTAATATCTTCAGCACTGCAGTATTTGTGCATCAGAGAAACGATCATTATTTCTTATTAGGAGGTGGCAGTGGGAATGAATGAATGTATGGATTCAACGGAGCATCCGTGAGAATTTCAATTAGTTTGAGCTTTTTTTTTAATCTAAACTGACTTATTTTTTTCTTGTCTTAGATCAATTTATTCATCTGAGAATAAGTCCGATGAAGTGGAACATGTTCCACTGATGGTAGAACCCGGGGAAGACCCAGAACACACTGAAGAAGCATGTTCCTCCACTGGGCTGGAAACACAGGGGGGTCCTCCAGAAAGAGCTGGACGATGTAACTGGGGAGAAGAAAGTATGGACCTCTCTGCTGAAGCTGCTGCCCCCGTGACAAGAATCCAGATAAACAGACCAGAGATAGCAGACGTTGAATATGAACTAATTGGACACGAGGATATTAAAGTAGATTGTTCAGTCATTCAATAGAATGTTTGAGTTTTATACAACATGAAAAATGTGTTCATAAATGATGTGTTCAGTGAACATAACATATTTCTGGCTGTTTTCATTTGCCTGTGTGTGTAGCTTAGTCTGTGATATAGAAAACAGTTTCTGTCAAAGCTTTCATTAATCTCATAAATGGCTGATCAGTTAAACATCAGCCAGGTTTGAGGATGTACTTCACTCCACAGCCGTCAGTGTTGCTTGTTCTTTCACTGCCCTTTTTGTGAGGTCACCAAATTCAGACCAGCACAGATGGACAAAACCCAACAGCACATACAAAGCCACTTGAGAAAGGCAATCATCATGGAGGTGTGTACAGTATATGTTTAGTTAGTTCCTCGTATATTGCATCATAAAAGTCTAACCGTTTACATTTTTATGTTTGACAGACTATCCGATACACAGATGTGGGCTGCAGACCAGAACCTCACGTCCATTGTCATTTGCGTGTCAATGTGTGTCAATGCGCGCGCGTGTGTCAATGTGCGTCAATGCTTGCGCGCGTGTCAATGTGCGTCAATGCTTGCGTGCGTGTCAATGCGTGTGCGTGTGTCAATATGCTTGCGCGCGTGTCAATGTGCGTCAATGCTTGCGCGCGTGTCAATGTGCGTCAATGCGCGCGTGCGTGTCAATGTGCGTCAATGCGCCCGTGCGTGTCAATGCGTGTGCGTGCGTCAATATGCGCGCGAGTGTCAATGTGCGTCAATGCTTGCGCGCGTGTCAATGTGCGTCAATGCTTGCGCGTGTGTCAATGTGCGTCAATGCTTGCGCGTGTCAACACACAACACTCGCACGCACACATTAAACAAATGCGCACACCCACATTAAACAAACGCGCACGCACACATAAAACACACGCATGCATACACAGACATGCACTGACAAACGCACACACACACGGTGACATGCAAACATAAAACACACGCACGCACGCACACATAAAACAAACGCGGATTTTATAGGTTTGTTTGTGATGTGTAGTTATGCGTTTGTGTGCATGTCATTGGTGTGTGTGCGCATGTGTCAGTGTGTGTCTGCGTGTGCGTGCGTGTGTGTGTTTTATGTGTGCATGTCACCGTGTGTGTGCGTGTGTCAGTGCATGTCTGTGTGTGCATGCGTGTGTTTGGTGTGCGTCCGCGTTTGTTTTATGTGTGCGTGCGTGCGTGTGTTTTATGTGTGCATGTCACATGAAACAAATGCGCGCACGCACACATAAAACAAATGCGCGCATGCACACATAAAACAAATGCGCGCATGCACACATAAAGCAAATGCGCGCATGCACACATAAAACAAATGCGCGCACGTCACATAAAACAAATGCGCGCACGCACACATAAAACAAATGCGCGCACGCACATATTAAAGAAATGCGCACGCGCACACAAAACAAATGCGCAAGAGCACACAAAACAAATGCGCGCGCACAGATAAAACAAATGCACACGCACACAACACACGCACGCACACATTAAACAAATGCGCACACCCACAAAAAACAAACGCGCACGCACACATAAAACACACGCATGCATACACAGACATGCACTGACAAACGCACACACACACGGTGACATGCAAACATAAAACACACGCACGCACGCACACATAAAACAAACGCGGGTTTTATAGGTTTGTTTGTGATGTGTAGTTATGCGTTTGTGTGCATGTCATTGGTGTGTGTGCGCATGTGTCAGTGTGTGTCTGCGTGTGCGTGCGTGTGTGTGTTTTATGTGTGCATGTCACCGTGTGTGTGCGTGTGTCAGTGCATGTCTGTGTGTGCATGCGTGTGTTTTGTGTGCGTCCGCGTTTGTTTTATGTGTGCGTGCGTGCGTGTGTTTTATGTGTGCATGTCACATGAAACAAATGCGCGCACGCACACATAAAACAAATGCGCGCATGCACACATAAAACAAATGCGCGCATGCACACATAAAACAAATGCGCGCATGCACACATAAAGCAAATGCGCGCATGCACACATAAAACAAATGCGCGCACGTCACATAAAACAAATGCGCGCACGCACACATAAAACAAATGCGCGCACGCACATATTAAAGAAATGCGCACGCGCACACAAAACAAATGCACAAGAGCACACAAAACAAATGCGCGCGCACAGATAAAACAAATGCACACGCACACAACACACGCACGCACACATTAAACAAATGCGCACACCCACATAAAACAAACGCGCACGCACACATAAAACACACGCATGCATACACAGACATGCACTGACAAACGCACACACACACGGTGACATGCAAACATAAAACACACGCACGCACGCACACATAAAACAAACGCGGATTTTATAGGTTTGTTTGTGATCTGTAGTTATGCGTTTGTGTGCATGTCATTGGTGTGTGTGCGCATGTGTCAGTGTGTGTCTGCGTGTGCGTGCGTGTGTGTGTTTTATGTGTGCATGTCACCGTGTGTGTGCGTGTGTCAGTGCATGTCTGTGTGTGCATGCGTGTGTGTGTTTTATGTGTGCATGTCACCGTGTGTGTGCGTGTGTCAGTGCATGTCTGTGTGTGCATGCGTGTGTTTTGTGTGCGTCCGCGTTTGTTTTATGTGTGCGTGCGTGCGTGTGTTTTATGTGTGCATGTCACATGAAACAAATGCGCGCACGCACACATAAAACAAATGCGCGCATGCACACATAAAACAAATGCGCGCATGCACACATAAAACAAATGCGCGCGCGCGCACACAAAACACACGGATGCACACACAGACATGCACTGACACACGCACACACACACGGTGACATGCACACATAAAACAAACGCGGACGCACACAAAACAAACGCGCACGCACACATAAAACACACGCATGCATACATAGACATGCACTGACAAACGCACACACACACGGTGACATGCAAACATAAAACACACGCACGCACGAACACATAAAACAAACGCGGATTTTTTTTAGAATAGAATAGAAAAGCTTTATTCATCCCCAGAGGGGAAACACACTTTCACAACAGCGCAGATTAAAAAATATATATATAGGTTTGTTTGTGATGTGTAGTTATGCGTTTGTGTGCATGTCACTGGTGTGTGTGCGCATGTGTCAGTGTGTGTCTGCGTGTGCGTGCGTGTGTGTGTTTTATGTGTGCATGTCACCGTGTGTGTGTGCGTGTGTCAGTGCATGTCTGTGTGTGCATGCGTGTGTTTAATGTGTGCGTGCGCGTTTGTTTTGTGTGCGTCCGCGTTTGTTTTATGTGTGCGTGCGTGCGTGTGTTTATGTGTGCATGTCACCGTGTGTGTGGGCGTGTGTCAGTGCATGTCTGTGTGTGCATGCGTGTGTTTTAGGTGTGCGTGCGCGTTTCTTTGATGTGTGCGTCCGCGTTTGTTTTATGTGTGCGTGCGTGCGTGTGTTTTATGTGTGCATGTCACCGTGTGTGTGTGCGTTTGTCAGTGCATGTCCGTGTACGCATGCGTGTGTTTTATGTGTGCGTGCGCGTTTGTTTTATGTGGGTGTGCGCATTTGTTTAATGTGTGCGTTCGTGCACAGTAAATTTCCAAGTGTCAAAAAGGAAGTGTTAATGTATTTTAACTATTTCATAGACTGGTTTAACTCTTCCAGATGTAACACAACAACAACAGGTGTAAAACGTGGCTCCTCCCCCTGCAGTGCTGTTGTCAATATCCAGAGTTAAAACCCAGGTGTTATTTATTCAGTGTAAAAAGTGAATGAACACTGTCAAGGGTCAATTTAACAATATTCAGTGTTAATATCTTAATATGCTCCGCCCATTTCAAATGATCCAGAAGTTTATAGAGTAATTGGACCTCATGGACCACCGCCATGTTTCCATTGGTAAAGACTGTGGTAAGTCTCTCCATCTGCTGACTTATATTTAAATGAATTAAACGATTTATACAATTGTATTCACCGTGACTGTACTACCATTCGCTTTTTAGACTTCTAATGTAGATGAATTGCTATGTGGTTCACCAACATTAAGTTACATTCTATTACTTGTAATGCGGTACAGTTAACCTGCGCAGTGAACACCACGTGTAGACACTTGTAACCAATACCACTATGGATTATTGTGTATATTCGGTTTATGGTGCTCGCTCAAAACAACAGATGTATATGCTGTCTGTACATGCGCGCGCCAGTAAGTACGGTAGTTCATTCCCGCGCCACTCCCCCTCTGTCAGGCTTTAGTTTTTAGTAATGTAACCCAGCCGTTTATTTGTCGTTTTATGTTTCAATTATTTTCACTGGAAGTATATAATTAAACCCAGTTGTTATTTTCGTGTTTTATGTTTTATTACTTTTCAATGCATGTATCGCATCAAGACACTGTCGCTTTAAGACGGCCATTGTTTTTTACCTGCGTTCCACGGATGAGACGCGTGGTGTTCAGATGCTTCAGCGGCTCAGAGACTGAGACACGTGTAAGTAAGTAAGTAAGTAAGTAATATTTATTTATATAGCGCTTTTCGAGACCAGGGTCACAAAGCGCTTTAACAATCAAAAACAATACTCAAAACAGTACATACTTCAAAGATCAAGACAACACCGAGAACAACAAGTTCGAGAAATTCAAGGAAAAGCCTGAACAAATAGAAACGTCTTAAGATGTTTCTTAAAGGAGTCAGTAGACTCCATCAAGCGCAAAGAGAGAGGAAGATTGTTCCAAAGCTTAGGAGCAACAGCCTGAAAAGATTTCTCTCCTCTGGTCCTGAGCCGTGTGCGTGGAACCATCAGTAGATTCTGATCCACAGACCTCAGAGACCGAGCTGGGGTGTAAGGCTGGATCAGATCAGTGATGTAAGGAGGAGCCTGACCATGAATAGCTCTGAAAGTAAGAACCAGAATTTTAAAGTTGATCCTGAAAGAAACTGGAAGCCAGTGAAGAGTTTTAAGGATCGGAGAAATGTGAGTTCTCCTACTTGAGCGGGTCAGAATTCTCGCTGCAGAGTTCTGAATCAACTGCAGACGAGACAGCTCCTTCTTGTTAAGACATGAAAACAAACCGTTACAATAGTCCAGACGAGAAGAAACAAACGCATGGATTACAAGCTCCAGATCATGTTGTGACAACATTTTCCTAAGTTTAGAGATTTTTCTCAGTTGAAGGAAACAGTTTCTGGTCAGTTTTCTGCAGTGTTGAACAAGAGACATGTCTTTATCAAATACAACACCCAGGTTTCTCAGGCTCAGTTTGACAGACTGACCTAAGTCACCCAAGTACTGACTCAACCATGGAATCTTATCATCAGGAGCAATCACCAGAGTTTCAGTTTTGTCCACATTAAGCTGTAAAGTGTGCCAACGCTCCTGCAATTTTACTGAATACACTCGCTTATCACTCCTAGGTGAGCCTAAACAATACGTTTATATTATTGTTTATATTGCTGTGTGTAAATGAATGTTGTGTCGAAGCAGCTATTTAAGTTTTTGTGTGAAACTTGAAGGTAAGGTAAGGTACAACTTTATTGATCCCTCAGGAGGTCTCCTTTGGGAAATTGTTTCAGCATTGTTTTATAACTTTATTCAAGTGTATATTTTCGATAGTATTTTATATTGTACTGTTTCACTTTGTTTTGAAAGTAAGTTGCACTTTATATTTTGTTATCGCGTGGTGTTCAGATGCTTCAGCGGCTCAGAGTTCACCGCATCTGTTATTTAACACGCCGATTAAACGTTCGTGCTGTTGTATGGTTAACAAGCGTTGAATGTGTTGAAGGTGCCGTAGCTAAGAATCTTGAATATTAATAAAATAAATCGCCTACCATGACCCACCAATATAGCAAACTTTTTATTGGAATATAAATATATTTTCGTCCTTCAAAATAACAAACAAAATACGTGTGTGAGTTACATTATAATTAAAAAAGCTAAGTTTTAGCGAACTAGCTCTCGTGTTAACGCACCACAGAAAGTTACATTACACGCAATGAAACATTATTTCTGAGTCTTAAAGCAATAATGATATCTTACCTCAATAGACGAGTGACGCGCACCTGATTCCGTCAAGTTATGCACAAACGTGAGGATAAAATGCGATCGATCTTTGTCAACAAGTGTGACGTCATCATCCGGAAGTTGCGTATGCGGCAATTTGAAAACTTTTTAGCTGACGCTAAATTTAAACTAAACTTAACTCGGTCTTTATACAAGCACGCATCTACTATTGTATTCATGGCGCTTTTAAACAAACAAGCACAATATCTCATTGTATTCCTGTGGTGTGACGTCACCGCTGCAGGATCAGTTGATTAGCATGTGTGACGTCACCCCTGCAGACTCGCGATTAATGTTGACAAACGTCACGTAGACGCTCATAATCGCAGCTAAATAAAAAGAAAACATATGTCCATAAACGCAATCTCAATGAAAGCTTCTATTTTCATAGAAAAGCGCACCGGATTATAAAGAGGATCAAGCGAAATAGCACAGACTTTATTTTACTCATTCATAAAACAATGTCAACATTATGGAGTTGAAACACCTAAAAATATACAATATAGTCACTTTTACAGGACCTTTTAAGCATGTTTTAATCCGCGAGAGCTTCTTGACTTCCGCGATGCGTAAACAATCCAAGCTCCAAAAAATTAAAATTAAGCATTTTTACCGATTTATATTCACTCTGTACCTCCTTAAAGTGGTTTGAGGTCGTTAAGCACAATCAGGATTAGAATCACACTGTTGACATTAAACATTTCAAATGAGCTTCATAGTTGTAGAATTACGGTAGCCAAATGAAACAGCGACACGTCACGTTACCAAGGCAACGAAGAGATGGGCGACGCGTCAAATGTAACCCGGGTCGTTTGAATCCGACGTCGGGGGGTGCTCTGTATAATACTGGGTGACCCGTGCGTGTCAATGCGTGCGCGCGTGTCAATGTGCGTCAATACGTGTGTGTCAATGTGCGTCAATACGTGTGTGTGTCAATGTGCGTCAATGCGTGCGGGTGTGTCAATGCGTATAGACGTGTGTTTATATGTGTGTACATATATGTGTGTATGTGTATAGACGTGTGTGTGTATATATGTGTGTGTATGTGTATAGACGTGTGTGTATATATATGTGTGTATGTGTATAGACGTGTGTGTGTGTATATATGTGTGTGTATAGACGTGTGTGTATATATATGTGTGTATGTGTATAGACGTGTGTGTATATGTGTGTATGTGTATAGACGTGTGTGTGTGTGTGTGTGTGTATATATATACGTGTGTGTGTTTATATATGTGTGTATGTGTATAGACGTGTGTGTGTATATATATGTGTGTATATGTGTGTATGTGTATAGACGTGTGTGTGTGTATATGTGTGTATGTGTATAGACGTGTGTGTATATATATGTGTGTATATGTGTGTATGTGTATAGACGTGTGTGTATATATATGTGTGTATATGTGTGTATGTGTATAGACGTGTGTGTATATATATGTGTGTATGTGTATAGACGTGTGTGTGTATATGTATATGTGTGTATGTGTATAGACGTGTGTGTGTGTGTGTATATACTGTATATATATTGTAACGATCCTGTGTGTTCTGTTCATTAATGTTGCGGGCACTTTAAGAAGGTGAGTCTGTGCGCATGCGCAGTTGTTGTTAGAGAGATTTCGCGTTCAACTAGTGGTGTGAAGAACGAGCGGCGTTGGTTGTGGCCGAAACAATAACCTCTCTGTGAGTACAGCGAACAAAGAAACAATATCTGTGCAAGACAACCGTCTGGTCATGTGTGGAGGACCAAACGTTACATTGGTGTCAGAAGCGACTTTTTCGGACCTGCTCCTGAGGCGAAGCTAACGGTTATTAGCAACGAACTTTGCTAACGAACGTCCCCGGTATGTACGGGAAAGTGAAGAGCGAAAGTGAGGAGATGGACGTTGGTGCGAGACGACGGGACCATGCTCAACAGTTAAGAGACGCTGTGTTACAACTCTCAGAAGAAGAATGTGCGTCAATGCGTGCGCCAATGTGCAGCAACTGGGCTTCATCAAGTATCAAACAGATCACACATCACACCTACCATGATTTTGTTCAATGAGATGAAAACTTATTTGATGTTCAATCCAGTGTTCAGGTTGACTTCAGTGCTTATGTTTTAGTAGAAGTGAAGCTGTGGTGCTTTAGTTTAATACATGGACACAGCACTAAACTTTGTTGTTGGTTGTTAGTTGTTTTTTTAGATTTTGGGATCAACCGTCACTTTTTAGTAATGGGAGAATTATTTCTCTGCACTGTGCGAGTCGTCCCAGAGCCATTGTTCAGCCTGAAGCCAATACGTTTTTAGGTTGAAAAGTTTGCCCCCCTGAAAAAATGTAATGCCCCCCCTTAAATGTTTTTCTGCAGCCGGGTCTGTCAGTGTTATACTAGATCCACTCAGTATAAACTGTTGTCAACATTGAAGTCAAATCATCTCCAGAAATGATACTTTGTGATGAAGTCTTAATGTTAAAAGAGACAAATGTAATAATATCTTTAATGAATCAATTCATGTACATTTATATCAAACCTGCTATTCCCTGCATGATGGGATCAGAAACACTAGAATTCTACTTTCTCGGGACGTTTTAGATTTACAACGACGACATCATTAAAAGTGTGAACTGCAGTCACACTGCAAGTTTATGTCCATAATCCTTAGATATTCTCTCCAAATGAGAACAATTTAACAGAAGAGTTTAACATTACCTTGGCTGTAGTCATGCTCTGTAGACAGAAGCTTCACCTGCACAGGTGATCTCATTAGCTCGTCCTGTCTCTCCACCTGCACGCAAAGCAACTTGTACTCTCTGCTGCCCTCTAGTGTTGCTAAAACGATTTATTATGTCCAATAAACAAACCTACAGAAAGACTTAACAGTGTGGGTCTTTCTTTTTATTTCAAGGGTCCCCATTTTATCTCAAACATCAATATAGCTAATATTTAACACTAATGGGTAAATATCAAACATGTATGCTTCATTACAGTTGAAACAATTGTTCTCTGGTAACAAATATTTATCATTAAACATGTGTGTTCATGTATGATCCATGGCACTCATCATGATGGACAAATATGATGGAAAAACATTCTATTAGTGTCAGTACAGTACACGAGGTTGGAAATCAACCACGCATTTGCGCATGCGTTGTCCACCTACAAGGAGGTTTATAACGGTCAGACGCGGAAGAATCTACGAAACTATCACTGATAGATTCTCAAAAATCATCTGATATTAAATGATCTTTTCTCTCAAGGATAAGGATGTTGAAGGAGTGACGTCACAGTGTCCACTGTTGAAGGATAAGGATGTTGAGTGTCCAGCTGGAAGGAGCACAGGTACATGTTGTGGTTTATTAAAGTCTCTTTTCATTTTATTGACATCGGTAAATGTAACGCTAAGTTTAAGTGAAGGTATCAAGACCTGTCGCCCTTCCCAGCTATCTTCTAAATAATCCACGGAGGAAAAATTCAGAAAAAAAAGTCTTATATAGATCCAGAGCGGTCCGTAATAGGAACAAAAAAACAAAACAGGCACTCGGGGCGAAGGCAGGGCACTTCTGGAGATCGGGGTCCCAACAGCAACTAAAACAAAAAGACAAAAGGACTCACTTGAGTAAATAAAAGTGCTGACAACGTCAGGAGTATCCAAAGGATTATCCAGTTGTGATTCAAAGGCGAGGAGCGAGATCGAAAGGACAGCCAACCTGGTCTGGAAACGCAATACTCTGGCGAGTTCTTCCGGGTAGAGACGCTCCTTATCAATGGGAAGAACCCGCCACTCCATCATCCCCAGCCGCGCACCTGCCAGCGTCTGTCACTCAAAACACAGGACACATGAAAACGGAAAACCACCTTCAAAATAAAACAAAAGAACATAAGCATGACACTTGTATGTTGATTCTATCAAATGTATTCTGCCTATTTTAAATGTTGACCTTTTTTCTTATAAGAGTAACTGTCAGGAGTCTTGATGTAAAACGTCACTCAAATGTGTCATTTATTTATTTCTCTCACAGGATTCAGAGTCAATGTTCATTGCACAGAATTTCCATCTCCGTCCTGCACTGTCTGTGATGATGGAACTTACATGGACAAATTGAACCGAGAGAAACATGGTTTCAAGTGTCTCGTCTGTACTGAAGGTAAAGTTTGTTCTTCACTAGAATGATGAGTTGGTCAGTATGTAGATGTGATGTAGAATTTGTTATTGACTAACAGGACTGAGAGAGATCAGATCCTGTACCTTCACAGCAAACACCAAGTGTGAACCTCTGGAGGGTTTTTTCTGTGTGGACGGCTCAGTGGACACATGTGTGGCAGCACAGCAACACTCCACATGTGAACCAGGACAGTTCATCATCAGAGCAGGCGAGTTTCACATCCAACATGTGAAATGCAAGAGTGCAGAAACTATAAGACACACACAATGTTCTTCACAGGAACGTCCTCCACAGACACTGAGTGTGGAACCTGCAGTGAAGGAACATTTTCAAATGGAACGTTCACGTCATGTCAGGATCACAAACAGTGAGTGAAGCTTCACAAATGTTTGCTCCAGATGTTTTCTTCTAAACTGTCTCCACTTGTCTTTGTAGATGTTCAACATATCTACGAGAAGGAACTATTTCTTCTGACTCTGTATGTCGAGAAGGTTTGACACCAGGAGAAGTGGCTGGAATTATTGTTGCTGTGATCGTTCTACTGATCACATGTTCTGTAGTTTATTGGTATAAAAAAAGAAAAAGAGGTAAAAAACAAATGCATTCATAAAAATCACATTATTATATTGATTTGTGTTTATCTGGAGTCATTTCCTTGAATTATTTTTCTCCTTAACCAGATGGAAAAGAGTTCAAGAGAAGAAGGAAGGTATGTAAGAATGTTTTTTAGTCATTTATCAAAGTGATTTAATGTTTAAATGTAATGTTGATTAATTTTGCAAATGTCATCACTTGTACAATTAAAATGAATGTCAATTTTGGTTTAATATCTTCAGCACTGCAGTATTTGTGCATCAGAGAAACGATCATTATTTCTTATTAGGAGGTGGCAGTGGGAATGAATGAATGTATGGATTCAACGGAGCATCCGTGAGAATTTCAATTAGTTTGAGCTTTTTTTTTAATCTAAACTGACTTATTTTTTTCTTGTCTTAGATCAATTTATTCATCTGAGAATAAGTCCGATGAAGTGGAACATGTTCCACTGATGGTAGAACCCGGGGAAGACCCAGAACACACTGAAGAAGCATGTTCCTCCACTGGGCTGGAAACACAGGGGGGTCCTCCAGAAAGAGCTGGACGATGTAACTGGGGAGAAGAAAGTATGGACCTCTCTGCTGAAGCTGCTGCCCCCGTGACAAGAATCCAGATAAACAGACCAGAGATAGCAGACGTTGAATATGAACTAATTGGACACGAGGATATTAAAGTAGATTGTTCAGTCATTCAATAGAATGTTTGAGTTTTATACAACATGAAAAATGTGTTCATAAATGATGTGTTCAGTGAACATAACATATTTCTGGCTGTTTTCATTTGCCTGTGTGTGTAGCTTAGTCTGTGATATAGAAAACAGTTTCTGTCAAAGCTTTCATTAATCTCATAAATGGCTGATCAGTTAAACATCAGCCAGGTTTGAGGATGTACTTCACTCCACAGCCGTCAGTGTTGCTTGTTCTTTCACTGCCCTTTTTGTGAGGTCACCAAATTCAGACCAGCACAGATGGACAAAACCCAACAGCACATACAAAGCCACTTGAGAAAGGCAATCATCATGGAGGTGTGTACAGTATATGTTTAGTTAGTTCCTCGTATATTGCATCATAAAAGTCTAACCGTTTACATTTTTATGTTTGACAGACTATCCGATACACAGATGTGGGCTGCAGACCAGAACCTCACGTCCATTGTCATGTGCGTGTCAATGTGTGTCAATGCGCGCGTGTGTCAATGTGCGTCAATGCTTGCGCGCGTGTCAATGTGCGTCAATGCGCGCGCGTGTGTCAATGTGCGTCAATGCTTGCGCGTGTCAACACACAACACACGCACGCACACATTAAACAAATGCGCACACCCACATTAAACAAACGCGCACGCACACATAAAACACACGCATGCATACACAGACATGCACTGACAAACGCACACACACACGGTGACATGCAAACATAAAACACACGCACGCACGCACACATAAAACAAACGCGGATTTTATAGGTTTGTTTGTGATGTGTAGTTATGCGTTTGTGTGCATGTCATTGGTGTGTGTGCGCATGTGTCAGTGTGTGTCTGCGTGTGCGTGCGTGTGTGTGTTTTATGTGTGCATGTCACCGTGTGTGTGCGTGTGTCAGTGCATGTCTGTGTGTGCATGCGTGTGTTTTGTGTGCGTCCGCGTTTGTTTTATGTGTGCGTGCGTGCGTGTGTTTTATGTGTGCATGTCACATGAAACAAATGCGCGCACGCACACATAAAACAAATGCGCGCATGCACACATAAAACAAATGCGCGCATGCACACATAAAGCAAATGCGCGCATGCACACATAAAACAAATGCGCGCACGTCACATAAAAAAAATGCGCGCACGCACACATAAAACAAATGCGCGCACGCACATATTAAAGAAATGCGCACGCGCACACAAAACAAATGCGCAAGAGCACACAAAACAAATGCGCGCGCACAGATAAAACAAATGCACACGCACACAACACACGCACGCACACATTAAACAAATGCGCACACCCACATAAAACAAACGCGCACGCACACATAAAACACACGCATGCATACACAGACATGCACTGACAAACGCACACACACACGGTGACATGCAAACATAAAACACACGCACGCACGCACACATAAAACAAACGCGGGTTTTATAGGTTTGTTTGTGATGTGTAGTTATGCGTTTGTGTGCATGTCATTGGTGTGTGTGCGCATGTGTCAGTGTGTGTCTGCGTGTGCGTGCGTGTGTGTGTTTTATGTGTGCATGTCACCGTGTGTGTGCGTGTGTCAGTGCATGTCTGTGTGTGCATGCGTGTGTTTTGTGTGCGTCCGCGTTTGTTTTATGTGTGCGTGCGTGCGTGTGTTTTATGTGTGCATGTCACATGAAACAAATGCGCGCACGCACACATAAAACAAATGCGCGCATGCACACATAAAACAAATGCGCGCATGCACACATAAAACAAATGCGCGCATGCACACATAAAGCAAATGCGCGCATGCACACATAAAACAAATGCGCGCACGTCACATAAAACAAATGCGCGCACGCACACATAAAACAAATGCGCGCACGCACATATTAAAGAAATGCGCACGCGCACACAAAACAAATGCGCAAGAGCACACAAAACAAATGCGCGCGCACAGATAAAACAAATGCACACGCACACAACACACGCACGCACACATTAAACAAATGCGCACACCCACATAAAACAAACGCGCACGCACACATAAAACACACGCATGCATACACAGACATGCACTGACAAACGCACACACACACGGTGACATGCAAACATAAAACACACGCACGCACGCACACATAAAACAAACGCGGATTTTATAGGTTTGTTTGTGATGTGTAGTTATGCGTTTGTGTGCATGTCATTGGTGTGTGTGCGCATGTGTCAGTGTGTGTCTGCGTGTGCGTGCGTGTGTGTGTTTTATGTGTGCATGTCACCGTGTATGTGCGTGTGTCAGTGCATGTCTGTGTGTGCATGCGTGTGTTTTGTGTGCGTCCGCGTTTGTTTTATGTGTGCGTGCGTGCGTGTGTTTTATGTGTGCATGTCACATGAAACAAATGCGCGCACGCACACATAAAACAAATGCGCGCATGCACACATAAAACAAATGCGCGCATGCACACATAAAACAAATGCGCGCACGTCACATAAAACAAATGCGCGCGCGCACACATAAAACAAATGCGCGCACGCACATATTAAAGAAATGCGCACGCGCACACAAAACAAATGCGCAAGAGCACACAAAACAAATGCGCGCGCACAGATAAAACAAATGCACACGCACACAACACACGCACGCACACATTAAACAAATGCGCACACCCACATAAAACAAACGCGCACGCACACATAAAACACACGCATGCATACACAGACATGCACTGACAAACGCACACACACACGGTGACATGCAAACATAAAACACACGCACGCACGCACACATAAAACAAACGCGGGTTTTATAGGTTTGTTTGTGATGTGTAGTTATGCGTTTGTGTGCATGTCATTGGTGTGTGTGCGCATGTGTCAGTGTGTGTCTGCGTGTGCGTGCGTGTGTGTGTTTTATGTGTGCATGTCACCGTGTGTGTGCGTGTGTCAGTGCATGTCTGTGTGTGCATGCGTGTGTTTTGTGTGCGTCCGCGTTTGTTTTATGTGTGCGTGCGTGCGTGTGTTTTATGTGTGCATGTCACGTGAAACAAATGCGCGCACGCACACATAAAACAAATGCGCGCATGCACACATAAAACAAATGCGCGCATGCACACATAAAACAAATGCGCGCATGCACACATAAAGCAAATGCGCGCATGCACACATAAAACAAATGCGCGCACGTCACATAAAACAAATGCGCGCACGCACACATAAAACAAATGCGCGCACGCACATATTAAAGAAATGCGCACGCGCACACAAAACAAATGCGCAAGAGCACACAAAACAAATGCGCGCGCACAGATAAAACAAATGCACACGCACACAACACACGCACGCACACATTAAACAAATGCGCACACCCACATAAAACAAACGCGCACGCACACATAAAACACACGCATGCATACACAGACATGCACTGACAAACGCACACACACACGGTGACATGCAAACATAAAACACACGCACGCACGCACACATAAAACAAACGCGGATTTTATAGGTTTGTTTGTGATCTGTAGTTATGCGTTTGTGTGCATGTCATTGGTGTGTGTGCGCATGTGTCAGTGTGTGTCTGCGTGTGCGTGCGTGTGTGTGTTTTATGTGTGCATGTCACCGTGTGTGTGCGTGTGTCAGTGCATGTCTGTGTGTGCATGCGTGTGTGTGTTTTATGTGTGCATGTCACCGTGTGTGTGCGTGTGTCAGTGCATGTCTGTGTGTGCATGCGTGTGTTTTGTGTGCGTCCGCGTTTGTTTTATGTGTGCGTGCGTGCGTGTGTTTTATGTGTGCATGTCACATGAAACAAATGCGCGCACGCACACATAAAACAAATGCGCGCATGCACACATAAAACAAATGCGCGCATGCACACATAAAACAAATGCGCGCGCGCGCACATAACACAAATGCGCGCACGTCACATAAAACAAATGCGCGCAAGCACACATAAAACAAATGCGCG
This sequence comes from Callionymus lyra, assembly GCF_982586985.1. Taxonomy (NCBI): domain Eukaryota; kingdom Metazoa; phylum Chordata; class Actinopteri; order Syngnathiformes; family Callionymidae; genus Callionymus; species Callionymus lyra. Next base: position 101,543 of record NW_028258576.1, read on the forward strand.
CACGCACATATTAAAGAAATGCGCACGCGCACACAAAACAAATGCGCAAGAGCACACAAAACAAATGCGCGCGCACAGATAAAACAAATGCACACGCACACAACACACGCACGCACACATTAAACAAATGCGCACACCCACATAAAACAAACGCGCACGCACACATAAAACACACGCATGCATACACAGACATGCACTGACAAACGCACACACACACGGTGAGATGCAAACATAAAACACACGCACGCACGCACACATAAAACAAACGCGGGTTTTATAGGTTTGTTTGTGATGTGTAGTTATGCGTTTGTGTGCATGTCATTGGTGTGTGTGCGCATGTGTCAGTGTGTGTCTGCGTGTGTGTGTTTTATGTGTGCATGTCACCGTGTGTGTGCGTGTGTCAGTGCATGTCTGTGTGTGCATGCGTGTGTTTTGTGTGCGTCCGCGTTTGTTTTATGTGTGCGTGCGTGCGTGTGTTTTATGTGTGCATGTCACATGAAACAAATGCGCGCACGCACACATAAAACAAATGCGCGCATGCACACATAAAACAAATGCGCGCATGCACACATAAAACAAATGCGCGCATGCACACATAAAGCAAATGCGCGCATGCACACATAAAACAAATGCGCGCACGTCACATAAAACAAATGCGCGCACGCACACATAAAACAAATGCGCGCACGCACATATTAAAGAAATGCGCACGCGCACACAAAACAAATGCGCAAGAGCACACAAAACAAATGCGCGCGCACAGATAAAACAAATGCACACGCACACAACACACGCACGCACACATTAAACAAATGCGCACACCCACATAAAACAAACGCGCACGCACACATAAAACACACGCATGCATACACAGACATGCACTGACAAACGCACACACACACGGTGACATGCAAACATAAAACACACGCACGCACGCACACATAAAACAAACGCGGATTTTATAGGTTTGTTTGTGATCTGTAGTTATGCGTTTGTGTGCATGTCATTGGTGTGTGTGCGCATGTGTCAGTGTGTGTCTGCGTGTGCGTGCGTGTGTGTGTTTTATGTGTGCATGTCACCGTGTGTGTGCGTGTGTCAGTGCATGTCTGTGTGTGCATGCGTGTGTGTGTTTTATGTGTGCATGTCACCGTGTGTGTGCGTGTGTCAGCGCATGTCTGTGTGTGCATGCGTGTGTTTTGTGTGCGTCCGCGTTTGTTTTATGTGTGCGTGCGTGCGTGCGTTTTATGTGTGCATGTCACATGAAACAAATGCGCGCACGCACACATAAAACAAATGCGCGCATGCACACATAAAACAAATGCGCGCATGCACACATAAAACAAATGCGCGCGCGCGCACACAAAACACACGGATGCACACACAGACATGCACTGACACACGCACACACACACGGTGACATGCACACATAAAACAAACGCGGACGCACACAAAACAAACGCGCACGCACACATAAAACACACGCATGCATACATAGACATGCACTGACAAACGCACACACACACGGTGACATGCAAACATAAAACACACGCACGCACGAACACATAAAACAAACGCGGATTTTTTTTAGAATAGAAAAGCTTTATTCATCCCCAGAGGGGAAACACACTTTCACAACAGCGCAGATTAAAAAAAATATATATAGGTTTGTTTGTGATGTGTAGTTATGCGTTTGTGTGCATGTCACTGGTGTGTGTGCGCATGTGTCAGTGTGTGTCTGCGTGTGCGTGCGCGTGTGTGTTTTATGTGTGCATGTCACCGTGTGTGTGTGCGTGTGTCAGTGCATGTCTGTGTGTGCATGCGTGTGTTTAATGTGTGCGTGCGCGTTTGTTTTGTGTGCGTCCGCGTTTGTTTTATGTGTGCGTGCGTGCGTGTGTTTATGTGTGCATGTCACCGTGTGTGTGGGCGTGTGTCAGTGCATGTCTGTGTGTGCATGCGTGTGTTTTAGGTGTGCGTGCGCGTTTCTTTGATGTGTGCGTCCGCGTTTGTTTTATGTGTGCGTGCGTGCGTGTGTTTTATGTGTGCATGTCACCGTGTGTGTGTGCGTTTGTCAGTGCATGTCCGTGTACGCATGCGTGTGTTTTATGTGTGCGTGCGCGTTTGTTTTATGTGGGTGTGCGCATTTGTTTAATGTGTGCGTTCGTGCACAGTAAATTTCCAAGTGTCAAAAAGGAAGTGTTAATGTATTTTAACTATTTCATAGACTGGTTTAACTCTTCCAGATGTAACACAACAACAACAGGTGTAAAACGTGGCTCCTCCCCCTGCAGTGCTGTTGTCAATATCCAGAGTTAAAACCCAGGTGTTATTTATTCAGTGTAAAAAGTGAATGAACACTGTCAAGGGTCAATTTAACAATATTCAGTGTTAATATCTTAATATGCTCCGCCCATTTCAAATGATCCAGAAGTTTCTAGAGTAATTGGACCTCATGGACCACCGCCATGTTTCCATTGGTAAAGACTGTGGTAAGTCTCTCCATCTGCTGACTTATATTTAAATGAATTAAACGATTTATACAATTGTATTCACCGTGACTGTACTACCATTCGCTTTTTAGACTTCTAATGTAGATGAATTGCTATGTGGTTCACCAACATTAAGTTACATTCTATTACTTGTAATGCGGTACAGTTAACCTGCGCAGTGAACACCACGTGTAGACACTTGTAACCAATACCACTATGGATTATTGTGTATATTCGGTTTATGGTGCTCGCTCAAAACAACAGATGTATATGCTGTCTGTACATGCGCGCGCCAGTAAGTACGGTAGTTCATTCCCGCGCCACTCCCCCTCTGTCAGGCTTTAGTTTTTAGTAATGTAACCCAGCCGTTTATTTGTCGTTTTATGTTTCAATTATTTTCACTGGAAGTATATAATTAAACCCAGTTGTTATTTTCGTGTTTTATGTTTTATTACTTTTCAATGCATGTATCGCATCAAGACACTGTCGCTTTAAGACGGCCATTGTTTTTTACCTGCGTTCCACGGATGAGACGCGTGGTGTTCAGATGCTTCAGCGGCTCAGAGACTGAGACACGTGTAAGTAAGTAAGTAAGTAAGTAATATTTATTTATATAGCGCTTTTCGAGACCAGGGTCACAAAGCGCTTTAACAATCAAAAACAATACTCAAAACAGTACATACTTCAAAGATCAAGACAACACCGAGAACAACAAGTTCGAGAAATTCAAGGAAAAGCCTGAACAAATAGAAACGTCTTAAGATGTTTCTTAAAGGAGTCAGTAGACTCCATCAAGCGCAAAGAGAGAGGAAGATTGTTCCAAAGCTTAGGAGCAACAGCCTGAAAAGATTTCTCTCCTCTGGTCCTGAGCCGTGTGCGTGGAACCATCAGTAGATTCTGATCCACAGACCTCAGAGACCGAGCTGGGGTGTAAGGCTGGATCAGATCAGTGATGTAAGGAGGAGCCTGACCATGAATAGCTCTGAAAGTAAGAACCAGAATTTTAAAGTTGATCCTGAAAGAAACTGGAAGCCAGTGAAGAGTTTTAAGGATCGGAGAAATGTGAGTTCTCCTACTTGAGCGGGTCAGAATTCTCGCTGCAGAGTTCTGAATCAACTGCAGACGAGACAGCTCCTTCTTGTTAAGACATGAAAACAAACCGTTACAATAGTCCAGACGAGAAGAAACAAACGCATGGATTATAAGATCCAGATCATGTTGTGACAACATTTTCCTAAGTTTAGAGATTTTTCTCAGTTGAAGGAAACAGTTTCTGGTCAGTTTTCTGCAGTGTTGAACAAGAGACATGTCTTTATCAAATACAACACCCAGGTTTCTCAGGCTCAGTTTGACAGACTGACCTAAGTCACCCAAGTACTGACTCAACCATGGAATCTTATCATCAGGAGCAATCACCAGAGTTTCAGTTTTGTCCACATTAAGCTGTAAAGTGTGCCAACGCTCCTGCAATTTTACTGAATACACTCGCTTATCACTCCTAGGTGAGCCTAAACAATACGTTTATATTATTGTTTATATTGCTGTGTGTAAATGAATGTTGTGTCGAAGCAGCTATTTAAGTTTTTGTGTGAAACTTGAAGCATTGTTTTATAACTTTATTCAAGTGTATATTTTCGATAGTATTTTATATTGTACTGTTTCACTTTGTTTTGAAAGTAAGTTGCACTTTATATTTTGTTATCGCGTGGTGTTCAGATGCTTCAGCGGCTCAGAGTTCACCGCATCTGTTATTTAACACGCCGATTAAACGTTCGTGCTGTTGTATGGTTAACAAGCGTTGAATGTGTTGAAGGTGCCGTAGCTAAGAATCTTGAATATTAATAAAATAAATCGCCTACCATGACCCACCAATATAGCAAACTTTTTATTGGAATATAAATATATTTTCGTCCTTCAAAATAACAAACAAAATACGTGTGTGAGTTACATTATAATTTAAAAAAGCTAAGTTTTAGCGAACTAGCTCTCGTGTTAACGCACCACAGAAAGTTACATTACACGCAATGAAACATTATTTCTGAGTCTTAAAGCAATAATGATATCTTACCTCAATAGACGAGTGACGCGCACCTGATTCCGTCAAGTTATGCACAAACGTGAGTATAAAATGCGATCGATCTTTGTCAACAAGTGTGACGTCATCATCCGGAAGTTGCGTATGCGGCAATTTGAAAACTTTTTAGCTGACGCTAAATTTAAACTAAACTTAACTCGGTCTTTATACAAGCACGCATCTACTATTGTATTCATGGCGCTTTTAAACAAACAAGCACAATATCTCATTGTATTCCTGTGGTGTGACGTCACCGCTGCAGGATCAGTTGATTAGCATGTGTGACGTCACCCCTGCAGACTCGCGATTAATGTTGACAAACGTCACGTAGACGCTCATAATCGCAGCTAAATAAAAAGAAAACATATGTCCATAAACGCAATCTCAATGAAAGCTTCTATTTTCATAGAAAAGCGCACCGGATTATAAAGAGGATCAAGCGAAATAGCACAGACTTTATTTTACTCATTCATTAAACAATGTCAACATTATGGAGTTGAAACACCTAAAAATATACAATATAGTCACTTTTACAGGACCTTTTAAGCATGTTTTAATCCGCGAGAGCTTCTTGACTTCCGCGATGCGTAAACAATCCAAGCTCCAAAAAATTAAAATTAAGCATTTTTACCGATTTATATTCACTCTGTACCTCCTTAAAGTGGTTTGAGGTCGTTAAGCACAATCAGGATTAGAATCACACTGTTGACATTAAACATTTCAAATGAGCTTCATAGTTGTAGAATTACGGTAGCCAAATGAAACAGCGACACGTCACGTTACCAAGGCAACGAAGAGATGGGCGACGCGTCAAATGTAACCCGGGTCGTTTGAATCCGACGTCGGGGGGTGCTCTGTATAATACTGGGTGACCCGTGCGTGTCAATGCGTGCGCGCGTGTCAATGTGCGTCAATACGTGTGTGTCAATGTGCGTCAATGTGCGTCAATACGTGTGTGTGTGTGTCAATGTGCGTCAATGCGTGCGGGTGTGTCAATGCGTATAGACGTGTGTTTATATGTGTGTACATATATGTGTGTATGTGTATAGACGTGTGTGTGTATATATGTGTGTGTATGTGTATAGACGTGTGTGTGTATATATATGTGTGTATGTGTATAGACGTGTGTGTGTGTATATATGTGTGTGTATAGACGTGTGTGTATATATATGTGTGTATGTGTATAGACGTGTGTGTATATGTGTGTATGTGTATAGACGTGTGTGTGTGTGTGTGTGTGTGTGTATATATATATACGTGTGTGTGTTTATATATGTGTGTATGTGTATAGACGTGTGTGTGTATATATATGTGTGTATATGTGTGTATGTGTATAGACGTGTGTGTGTGTATATGTGTGTATGTGTATAGACGTGTGTATATATATGTGTGTATATGTGTGTATGTGTATAGACGTGTGTGTATATATATGTGTGTATGTGTATAGACGTGTGTGTGTATATGTATATGTGTGTATGTGTATAGACGTGTGTGTGTGTGTGTGTGTGTGTGTATATACTGTATATATATTGTAACGATCCTGTTTGTTCTGTTCATTAATGTTGCGGGCACTTTAAGAAGGTGAGTCTGTGCGCATGCGCAGTTGTTGTTAGAGAGATTTCGCGTTCAACTAGTGGTGTGAAGAACGAGCGGCGTTGGTTGTGGCCGAAACAATAACCTCTCTGTGAGTACAGCGAACAAAGAAACAATATCTGTGCAAGACAACCGTCTGGTCATGTGTGGAGGACCAAACGTTACATTGGTGTCAGAAGCGACTTTTTCGGACCTGCTCCTGAGGCGAAGCTAACGGTTATTAGCAACGAACTTTGCTAACGAACGTCCCCGGTATGTACGGGAAAGTGAAGAGCGAAAGTGAGGAGATGGACGTTGGTGCGAGACGACGGGACCATGCTCAACAGTTAAGAGACGCTGTGTTACAACTCTCAGAAGAAGAATGTGCGTCAATGCGTGCGCCAATGTGCAGCAACTGGGCTTCATCAAGTATCAAACAGATCACACATCACACCTACCATGATTTTGTTCAATGAGATGAAAACTTATTTGATGTTCAATCCAGTGTTCAGGTTGACTTCAGTGCTTATGTTTTAGTAGAAGTGAAGCTGTGGTGCTTTAGTTTAATACATGGACACAGCACTAAACTTTGTTGTTGGTTGTTAGTTGTTTTTTTAGATTTTGGGATCAACCGTCACTTTTTAGTAATGGGAGAATTATTTCTCTGCACTGTGCGAATCGTCCCAGAGCCATTGTTCAGCCTGAAGCCAATACGTTTTTAGGTTGAAAAGTTTGCCCCCCTGAAAAAATGTAATGCCCCCCCTTAAATGTTTTTCTGCAGCCGGGTCTGTCAGTGTTATACTAGATCCACTCAGTATAAACTGTTGTCAACATTGAAGTCAAATCATCTCCAGAAATGATACTTTGTGATGAAGTCTTAATGTTAAAAGAGACAAATGTAATAATATCTTTAATGAATCAATTCATGTACATTTATATCAAACCTGCTATTCCCTGCATGATGGGATCAGAAACACTAGAATTCTACTTTCTCGGGACGTTTTAGATTTACAACGACGACATCATTAAAAGTGTGAACTGCAGTCACACTGCAAGTTTATGTCCATAATCCTTAGATATTCTCTCCAAATGAGAACAATTTAACAGAAGAGTTTAACATTACCTTGGCTGTAGTCATGCTCTGTAGACAGAAGCTTCACCTGCACAGGTGATCTCATTAGCTCGTCCTGTCTCTCCACCTGCACGCAAAGCAACTTGTACTCTCTGCTGCCCTCTAGTGTTGCTAAAACGATTTATTATGTCCAATAAACAAACCTACAGAAAGACTTAACAGTGTGGGTCTTTCTTTTTATTTCAAGGGTCCCCATTTTATCTCAAACATCAATATAGCTAATATTTAACACTAATTGGTAAATATCAAACATGTATGCTTCATTACAGTTGAAACAATTGTTCTCTGGTAACAAATATTTATCATTAAACATGTGTGTTCATGTATGATCCATGGCACTCATCATGATGGACAAATATGATGGAAAAACATTCTATTAGTGTCAGTACAGTACACGAGGTTGGAAATCAACCACGCATTTGCGCATGCGTTGTCCACCTACAAGGAGGTTTATAACGGTCAGACGCGGAAGAATCTACGAAACTATCACTGATAGATTCTCAAAAATCATCTGATATTAAATGATCTTTTCTCTCAAGGATAAGGATGTTGAAGGAGTGACGTCACAGTGTCCACTGTTGAAGGATAAGGATGTTGAGTGTCCAGCTGGAAGGAGCACAGGTACATGTTGTGGTTTATTAAAGTCTCTTTTCATTTTATTGACATCGGTAAATGTAACGCTAAGTTTAAGTGAAGGTATCAAGACCTGTCGCCCTTCCCAGCTATCTTCTAAATAATCCACGGAGGAAAAATTCAGAAAAAAAAGTCTTATATAGATCCAGAGCGGTCCGTAATAGGAACAAAAAAACAAAACAGGCACTCGGGGCGAAGGCAGGGCACTTCTGGAGATCGGGGTCCCAACAGCAACTAAAACAAAAAGACAAAAGGACTCACTTGAGTAAATAAAAGTGCTGACAACGTCAGGAGTATCCAAAGGATTATCCAGTTGTGATTCAAAGGCGAGGAGCGAGATCGAAAGGACAGCCAACCTGGTCTGGAAACGCAATACTCTGGCGAGTTCTTCCGGGTAGAGACGCTCCTTATCAATGGGAAGAACCCGCCACTCCATCATCCCCAGCCGCGCACCTGCCAGCGTCTGTCACTCAAAACACAGGACACATGAAAACGGAAAACCACCTTCAAAATAAAACAAAAGAACATAAGCATGACACTTGTATGTTGATTCTATCAAATGTATTCTGCCTATTTTAAATGTTGACCTTTTTTCTTATAAGAGTAACTGTCAGGAGTCTTGATGTAAAACGTCACTCAAATGTGTCATTTATTTATTTCTCTCACAGGATTCAGAGTCAATGTTCATTGCACAGAATTTCCATCTCCGTCCTGCACTGTCTGTGATGATGGAACTTACATGGACAAATTGAACCGAGAGAAACATGGTTTCAAGTGTCTCGTCTGTACTGAAGGTAAAGTTTGTTCTTCACTAGAATGATGAGTTGGTCAGTATGTAGATGTGATGTAGAATTTGTTATTGACTAACAGGACTGAGAGAGATCAGATCCTGTACCTTCACAGCAAACACCAAGTGTGAACCTCTGGAGGGTTTTTTCTGTGTGGACGGCTCAGTGGACACATGTGTGGCAGCACAGCAACACTCCACATGTGAACCAGGACAGTTCATCATCAGAGCAGGCGAGTTTCACATCCAACATGTGAAATGCAAGAGTGCAGAAACTATAAGACACACACAATGTTCTTCACAGGAACGTCCTCCACAGACACTGAGTGTGGAACCTGCAGTGAAGGAACATTTTCAAATGGAACGTTCACGTCATGTCAGGATCACAAACAGTGAGTGAAGCTTCACAAATGTTTGCTCCAGATGTTTTCTTCTAAACTGTCTCCACTTGTCTTTGTAGATGTTCAACATATCTACGAGAAGGAACTATTTCTTCTGACTCTGTATGTCGAGAAGGTTTGACACCAGGAGAAGTGGCTGGAATTATTGTTGCTGTGATCGTTCTACTGATCACATGTTCTGTAGTTTATTGGTATAAAAAAAGAAAAAGAGGTAAAAAACAAATGCATTCATAAAAATCACATTATTATATTGATTTGTGTTTATCTGGAGTCATTTCCTTGAATTATTTTTCTCCTTAACCAGATGGAAAAGAGTTCAAGAGAAGAAGGAAGGTATGTAAGAATGTTTTTTAGTCATTTATCAAAGTGATTTAATGTTTAAATGTAATGTTGATTAATTGTGCAAATGTCATCACTTGTACAATTAAAATGAATGTCAATTTTGGTTTAATATCTTCAGCACTGCAGTATTTGTGCATCAGAGAAACGATCATTATTTCTTATTAGGAGGTGGCAGTGGGAATGAATGAATGTATGGATTCAACGGAGCATCCGTGAGAATTTCAATTAGTTTGAGCTTTTTTTTTAATCTAAACTGACTTATTTTTTTCTTGTCTTAGATCAATTTATTCATCTGAGAATAAGTCCGATGAAGTGGAACATGTTCCACTGATGGTAGAACCCGGGGAAGACCCAGAACACACTGAAGAAGCATGTTCCTCCACTGGGCTGGAAACACAGGGGGGTCCTCCAGAAAGAGCTGGACGATGTAACTGGGGAGAAGAAAGTATGGACCTCTCTGCTGAAGCTGCTGCCCCCGTGACAAGAATCCAGATAAACAGACCAGAGATAGCAGACGTTGAATATGAACTAATTGGACACGAGGATATTAAAGTAGATTGTTCAGTCATTCAATAGAATGTTTGAGTTTTATACAACATGAAAAATGTGTTCATAAATGATGTGTTCAGTGAACATAACATATTTCTGGCTGTTTTCATTTGCCTGTGTGTGTAGCTTAGTCTGTGATATAGAAAACAGTTTCTGTCAAAGCTTTCATTAATCTCATAAATGGCTGATCAGTTAAACATCAGCCAGGTTTGAGGATGTACTTCACTCCACAGCCGTCAGTGTTGCTTGTTCTTTCACTGCCCTTTTTGTGAGGTCACCAAATTCAGACCAGCACAGATGGACAAAAGCCAACAGCACATACAAAGCCACTTGAGAAAGGCAATCATCATGGAGGTGTGTACAGTATATGTTTAGTTAGTTCCTCGTATATTGCATCATAAAAGTCTAACCGTTTACATTTTTATGTTTGACAGACTATCCGATACACAGATGTGGGCTGCAGACCAGAACCTCACGTCCATTGTCATGTGCGTGTCAATGTGTGTCAATGCGCGCGTGTGTCAATGTGCGTCAATGCTTGCGCGCGTCAATGTGCGTCAATGCTTGCGTGCGTGTCAATGCGTGTGCGTGTGTCAATATGCTTGCGCGCGTGTCAATGTGCGTCAATGCTTGCGCGCGTGTCAATGTGCGTCAATGCGCGCGTGCGTGTCAATGTGCGTCAATGCGCCCGTGCGTGTCAATGCGTGTGCGTGCGTCAATATGCGCGCGAGTGTCAATGTGCGTCAATGCTTGCGCGCGTGTCAATGTGCGTCAATGCTTGCGCGTGTGTCAATGTGCGTCAATGCTTGCGCGTGTCAACACACAACACACGCACGCACACATTAAACAAATGCGCACACCCACATTAAACAAACGCGCACGCACACATAAAACACACGCATGCATACACAGACATGCACTGACAAACGCACACACACACGGTGACATGCAAACATAAAACACACGCACGCACGCACACATAAAACAAACGCGGATTTTATAGGTTTGTTTGTGATGTGTAGTTATGCGTTTGTGTGCATGTCATTGGTGTGTGTGCGCATGTGTCAGTGTGTGTCTGCGTGTGTCTGCGTGTGTGTGTTTTATGTGTGCATGTCACCGTGTGTGTGCGTGTGTCAGTGCATGTCTGTGTGTGCATGCGTGTGTTTTGTGTGCGTCCGCGTTTGTTTTATGTGTGCGTGCGTGCGTGTGTTTTATGTGTGCATGTCACATGAAACAAATGCGCGCACGCACACATAAAACAAATGCGCGCATGCACACATAAAACAAATGCGCGCACGCACACATAAAACAAATGCGCGCACGCACATATTAAAGAAATGCGCACGCGCACACAAAACAAATGCGCAAGAGCACACAAAACAAATGCGCGCGCACAGATAAAACAAATGCACACGCACACAACACACGCACGCACACATTAAACAAATGCGCACACCCACATAAAACAAACGCGCACGCACACATAAAACACACGCATGCATACACAGACATGCACTGACAAACGCACACACACACGGTGACATGCAAACATAAAACACACGCACGCACGCACACATAAAACAAACGCGGATTTTATAGGTTTGTTTGTGATGTGTAGTTATGCGTTTGTGTGCATGTCATTGGTGTGTGTGCGCATGTGTCAGTGTGTGTCTGCGTGTGCGTGCGTGTGTGTGTTTTATGTGTGCATGTCACCGTGTGTGTGCGTGTGTCAGTGCATGTCTGTGTGTGCATGCGTGTGTTTTGTGTGCGTCCGCGTTTGTTTTATGTGTGCGTGCGTGCGTGTGTTTTATGTGTGCATGTCACATGAAACAAATGCGCGCACGCACACATAAAACAAATGCGCGCATGCACACATAAAACAAATGCGCGCATGCACACATAAAACAAATGCGCGCATGCACACATAAAACAAATGCGCGCACGTCACATAAAACAAATGCGCGCACGCACACATAAAACAAATGCGCGCACGTCACATAAAACAAATGCGCGCACGCACACATAAAACAAATGCGCGCACGCACATATTAAAGAAATGCGCACGCGCACACAAAACAAATGCGCAAGAGCACACAAAACAAATGCGCGCGCACAGATAAAACAAATGCACACGCACACAACACACGCACGCACACATTAAACAAATGCGCACACCCACATAAAACAAACGCGCACGCACACATAAAACACACGCATGCATACACAGACATGCACTGACAAACGCACACACACACGGTGACATGCAAACATAAAACACACGCACGCACGCACACATAAAACAAACGCGGGTTTTATAGGTTTGTTTGTGATGTGTAGTTATGCGTTTGTGTGCATGTCATTGGTGTGTGTGCGCATGTGTCAGTGTGTGTCTGCGTGTGCGTGCGTGTGTGTGTTTTATGTGTGCATGTCACCGTGTGTGTGCGTGTGTCAGTGCATGTCTGTGTGTGCATGCGTGTGTTTTGTGTGCGTCCGCGTTTGTTTTATGTGTGCGTGCGTGCGTGTGTTTTATGTGTGCATGTCACATGAAACAAATGCGCGCACGCACACATAAAACAAATGCGCGCATGCACACATAAAACAAATGCGCGCATGCACACATAAAACAAATGCGCGCATGCACACATAAAACAAATGCGCGCATGCACACATAAAGCAAATGCGCGCATGCACACATAAAACAAATGCGCGCACGCACACATAAAACAAATGCGCGCACGCACATATTAAAGAAATGCGCACGCGCACACAAAACAAATGCGCAAGAGCACACAAAACAAATGCGCGCGCACAGATAAAACAAATGCACACGCACACAACACACGCACGCACACATTAAACAAATGCGCACACCCACATAAAACAAACGCGCACGCACACATAAAACACACGCATGCATACACAGACATGCACTGACAAACGCACACACACACGGTGACATGCAAACATAAAACACACGCACGCACGCACACATAAAACAAACGCGGATTTTATAGGTTTGTTTGTGATGTGTAGTTATGCGTTTGTGTGCATGTCATTGGTGTGTGTGCGCATGTGTCAGTGTGTGTCTGCGTGTGCGTGCGTGTGGGTGTTTTATGTGTGCATGTCACCGTGTGTGTGCGTGTGTCAGTGCATGTCTGTGTGTGCATGCGTGTGTGTGTTTTATGTGTGCATGTCACCGTGTGTGTGCGTGTGTCAGTGCATGTCTGTGTGTGCATGCGTGTGTTTTGTGTGCGTCCGCGTTTGTTTTATGTGTGCGTGCGTGCGTGTGTTTTATGTGTGCATGTCACATGAAACAAATGCGCGCATGCGCGCATGCACACATAAAACAAATGCGCGCATGCACACATAAAACAAATGCGCGCGCGCACACAAAACACACGGATGCACACACAGACATGCACTGACACACGCACACACACACGGTGACATGCACACATAAAACAAACGCGGACGCACACAAAACAAACGCGCACGCACACATAAAACACACGCATGCATACATAGACATGCACTGACAAACGCACACACACACGGTGACATGCAAACATAAAACACACGCACGCACGAACACATAAAACAAACGCGGATTTTTTTTAGAATAGAATAGAAAAGCTTTATTCATCCCCAGAGGGGAAACACACTTTCACAACAGCGCAGATTAAAAAAAATATATATAGGTTTGTTTGTGATGTGTAGTTATGCGTTTGTGTGCATGTCACTGGTGTGTGTGCGCATGTGTCAGTGTGTGTCTGCGTGTGCGTGCGTGTGTGTGTTTTATGTGTGCATGTCACCGTGTGTGTATGCGTGTGTCAGTGCATGTCTGTGTGTGCATGCGTGTGTTTAATGTGTGCGTGCGCGTTTGTTTTGTGTGCGTCCGCGTTTGTTTTATGTGTGCGTGCGTGCGTGTGTTTATGTGTGCATGTCACCGTGTGTGTGGGCGTGTGTCAGTGCATGTCTGTGTGTGCATGCGTGTTTTTTAGGTGTGCGTGCGCGTTTCTTTGATGTGTGCGTCCGCGTTTGTTTTATGTGTGCGTGCGTGCGTGTGTTTTATGTGTGCATGTCACCGTGTGTGTGTGCGTTTGTCAGTGCATGTCCGTGTACGCATGCGTGTGTTTTATGTGTGCGTGCGCGTTTGTTTTATGTGGGTGTGCGCATTTGTTTAATGTGTGCGTTCGTGCACAGTAAATTTCCAAGTGTCAAAAAGGAAGTGTTAATGTATTTTAACTATTTCATAGACTGGTTTAACTCTTCCAGATGTAACACAACAACAACAGGTGTAAAACGTGGCTCCTCCCCCTGCAGTGCTGTTGTATATCCAGAGTTAAAACCCAGGTGTTATTTATTCAGTGTAAAAAGTGAATGAACACTGTCAAGGGTCAATTTAACAATATTCAGTGTTAATATCTTAATATGCTCCGCCCATTTCAAATGATCCAGAAGTTTCTAGAGTAATTGGACCTCATGGACCACCGCCATGTTTCCATTGGTAAAGACTGTGGTAAGTCTCTCCATCTGCTGACTTATATTTAAATGAATTAAACGATTTATACAATTGTATTCACCGTGACTGTACTACCATTCGCTTTTTAGACTTCTAATGTAGATGAATTGCTATGTGGTTCACCAACATTAAGTTACATTCTATTACTTGTAATGCGGTACAGTTAACCTGCGCAGTGAACACCACGTGTAGACACTTGTAACCAATACCACTATGGATTATTGTGTATATTCGGTTTATGGTGCTCGCTCAAAACAACAGATGTATATGCTGTCTGTACATGCGCGCGCCAGTAAGTACGGTAGTTCATTCCCGCGCCACTCCCCCTCTGTCAGGCTTTAGTTTTTAGTAATGTAACCCAGCCGTTTATTTGTCGTTTTATGTTTCAATTATTTTCACTGGAAGTATATAATTAAACCCAGTTGTTATTTTCGTGTTTTATGTTTTATTACTTTTCAATGCATGTATCGCATCAAGACACTGTCGCTTTAAGACGGCCATTGTTTTTTACCTGCGTTCCACGGATGAGACGCGTGGTGTTCAGATGCTTCAGCGGCTCAGAGACTGAGACACGTGTAAGTAAGTAAGTAAGTAAGTAATATTTATTTATATAGCGCTTTTCGAGACCAGGGTCACAAAGCGCTTTAACAATCAAAAACAATACTCAAAACAGTACATACTTCAAAGATCAAGACAACACCGAGAACAACAAGTTCGAGAAATTCAAGGAAAAGCCTGAACAAATAGAAACGTCTTAAGATGTTTCTTAAAGGAGTCAGTAGACTCCATCAAGCGCAAAGAGAGAGGAAGATTGTTCCAAAGCTTAGGAGCAACAGCCTGAAAAGATTTCTCTCCTCTGGTCCTGAGCCGTGTGCGTGGAACCATCAGTAGATTCTGATCCACAGACCTCAGAGACCGAGCTGGGGTGTAAGGCTGGATCAGATCAGTGATGTAAGGAGGAGCCTGACCATGAATAGCTCTGAAAGTAAGAACCAGAATTTTAAAGTTGATCCTGAAAGAAACTGGAAGCCAGTGAAGAGTTTTAAGGATCGGAGAAATGTGAGTTCTCCTACTTGAGCGGGTCAGAATTCTCGCTGCAGAGTTCTGAATCAACTGCAGACGAGACAGCTCCTTCTTGTTAAGACATGAAAACAAACCGTTACAATAGTCCAGACGAGAAGAAACAAACGCATGGATTACAAGCTCCAGATCATGTTGTGACAACATTTTCCTAAGTTTAGAGATTTTTCTCAGTTGAAGGAAACAGTTTCTGGTCAGTTTTCTGCAGTGTTGAACAAGAGACATGTCTTTATCAAATACAACACCCAGGTTTCTCAGGCTCAGTTTGACAGACTGACCTAAGTCACCCAAGTACTGACTCAACCATGGAATCTTATCATCAGGAGCAATCACCAGAGTTTCAGTTTTGTCCACATTAAGCTGTAAAGTGTGCCAACGCTCCTGCAATTTTACTGAATACACTCGCTTATCACTCCTAGGTGAGCCTAAACAATACGTTTATATTATTGTTTATATTGCTGTGTGTAAATGAATGTTGTGTCGAAGCAGCTATTTAAGTTTTTGTGTGAAACTTGAAGCATTGTTTTATAACTTTATTCAAGTGTATATTTTCGATAGTATTTTATATTGTACTGTTTCACTTTGTTTTGAAAGTAAGTTGCACTTTATATTTTGTTATCGCGTGGTGTTCAGATGCTTCAGCGGCTCAGAGTTCACCGCATCTGTTATTTAACACGCCGATTAAACGTTCGTGCTGTTGTATGGTTAACAAGCGTTGAATGTGTTGAAGGTGCCGTAGCTAAGAATCTTGAATATTAATAAAATAAATCGCCTACCATGACCCACCAATATAGCAAACTTTTTATTGGAATATAAATATATTTTCGTCCTTCAAAATAACAAACAAAATACGTGTGTGAGTTACATTATAATTAAAAAAGCTAAGTTTTAGCGAACTAGCTCTCGTGTTAACGCACCACAGAAAGTTACATTACACGCAATGAAACATTATTTCTGAGTCTTAAAGCAATAATGATATCTTACCTCAATAGACGAGTGACGCGCACCTGATTCCGTCAAGTTATGCACAAACGTGAGGATAAAATGCGATCGATCTTTGTCAACAAGTGTGACGTCATCATCCGGAAGTTGCGTATGCGGCAATTTGAAAACTTTTTAGCTGACGCTAAATTTAAACTAAACTTAACTCGGTCTTTATACAAGCACGCATCTACTATTGTATTCATGGCGCTTTTAAACAAACAAGCACAATATCTCATTGTATTCCTGTGGTGTGACGTCACCGCTGCAGGATCAGTTGATTAGCATGTGTGACGTCACCCCTGCAGACTCGCGATTAATGTTGACAAACGTCACGTAGACGCTCATAATCGCAGCTAAATAAAAAGAAAACATATGTCCATAAACGCAATCTCAATGAAAGCTTCTATTTTCATAGAAAAGCGCACCGGATTATAAAGAGGATCAAGCGAAATAGCACAGACTTTATTTTACTCATTCATAAAACAATGTCAACATTATGGAGTTGAAACACCTAAAAATATACAATATAGTCACTTTTACAGGACCTTTTAAGCATGTTTTAATCCGCGAGAGCTTCTTGACTTCCGCGATGCGTAAACAATCCAAGCTCCAAAAAATTAAAATTAAGCATTTTTACCGATTTATATTCACTCTGTACCTCCTTAAAGTGGTTTGAGGTCGTTAAGCACAATCAGGATTAGAATCACACTGTTGACATTAAACATTTCAAATGAGCTTCATAGTTGTAGAATTACGGTAGCCAAATGAAACAGCGACACGTCACGTTACCAAGGCAACGAAGAGATGGGCGACGCGTCAAATGTAACCCGGGTCGTTTGAATCCGACGTCGGGGGGTGCTCTGTATAATACTGGGTGACCCGTGCGTGTCAATGCGTGCGCGCGTGTCAATGTGCGTCAATACGTGTGTGTCAATGTGCGTCAATGTGCGTCAATACGTGTGTGTGTCAATGTGCGTCAATGCGTGCGGGTGTGTCAATGCGTATAGACGTGTGTTTATATGTGTGTACATATATGTGTGTATGTGTATAGACGTGTGTGTGTATATATGTGTGTGTATGTGTATAGACGTGTGTGTGTATATATATGTGTGTATGTGTATAGACGTGTGTGTGTGTATATATGTGTGTGTATAGACGTGTGTGTATATATATGTGTGTATGTGTATAGACGTGTGTGTATATGTGTGTATGTGTATAGACGTGTGTGTGTGTGTGTGTGTGTATATATATATATACGTGTGTGTGTTTATATATGTGTGTATGTGTATAGACGTGTGTGTATATATATGTGTATATGTGTGTATGTGTATAGACGTGTGTGTGTGTATATGTGTGTATGTGTATAGACGTGTGTGTATATATATATGTGTATATGTGTGTATGTGTATAGACGTGTGTGTATATATATGTGTGTATGTGTATAGACGTGTGTGTGTATATGTATATGTGTGTATGTGTATAGACGTGTGTGTGTGTGTGTGTGTGTGTATATACTGTATATATATTGTAACGATCCTGTTTGTTCTGTTCATTAATGTTGCGGGCACTTTAAGAAGGTGAGTCTGTGCGCATGCGCAGTTGTTGTTAGAGAGATTTCGCGTTCAACTAGTGGTGTGAAGAACGAGCGGCGTTGGTTGTGGCCGAAACAATAACCTCTCTGTGAGTACAGCGAACAAAGAAACAATATCTGTGCAAGACAACCGTCTGGTCATGTGTGGAGGACCAAACGTTACATTGGTGTCAGAAGCGACTTTTTCGGACCTGCTCCTGAGGCGAAGCTAACGGTTATTAGCAACGAACTTTGCTAACGAACGTCCCCGGTATGTACGGGAAAGTGAAGAGCGAAAGTGAGGAGATGGACGTTGGTGCGAGACGACGGGACCATGCTCAACAGTTAAGAGACGCTGTGTTACAACTCTCAGAAGAAGAATGTGCGTCAATGCGTGCGCCAATGTGCAGCAACTGGGCTTCATCAAGTATCAAACAGATCACACATCACACCTACCATGATTTTGTTCAATGAGATGAAAACTTATTTGATGTTCAATCCAGTGTTCAGGTTGACTTCAGTGCTTATGTTTTAGTAGAAGTGAAGCTGTGGTGCTTTAGTTTAATACATGGACACAGCACTAAACTTTGTTGTTGGTTGTTAGTTGTTTTTTTAGATTTTGGGATCAACCGTCACTTTTTAGTAATGGGAGAATTATTTCTCTGCACTGTGCGAGTCGTCCCAGAGCCATTGTTCAGCCTGAAGCCAATACGTTTTTAGGTTGAAAAGTTTGCCCCCCTGAAAAAATGTAATGCCCCCCCTTAAATGTTTTTCTGCAGCCGGGTCTGTCAGTGTTATACTAGATCCACTCAGTATAAACTGTTGTCAACATTGAAGTCAAATCATCTCCAGAAATGATACTTTGTGATGAAGTCTTAATGTTAAAAGAGACAAATGTAATAATATCTTTAATGAATCAATTCATGTACATTTATATCAAACCTGCTATTCCCTGCATGATGGGATCAGAAACACTAGAATTCTACTTTCTCGGGACGTTTTAGATTTACAACGACGACATCATTAAAAGTGTGAACTGCAGTCACACTGCAAGTTTATGTCCATAATCCTTAGATATTCTCTCCAAATGAGAACAATTTAACAGAAGAGTTTAACATTACCTTGGCTGTAGTCATGCTCTGTAGACAGAAGCTTCACCTGCACAGGTGATCTCATTAGCTCGTCCTGTCTCTCCACCTGCACGCAAAGCAACTTGTACTCTCTGCTGCCCTCTAGTGTTGCTAAAACGATTTATTATGTCCAATAAACAAACCTACAGAAAGACTTAACAGTGTGGGTCTTTCTTTTTATTTCAAGGGTCCCCATTTTATCTCAAACATCAATATAGCTAATATTTAACACTAATTGGTAAATATCAAACATGTATGCTTCATTACAGTTGAAACAATTGTTCTCTGGTAACAAATATTTATCATTAAACATGTGTGTTCATGTATGATCCATGGCACTCATCATGATGGACAAATATGATGGAAAAACATTCTATTAGTGTCAGTACAGTACACGAGGTTGGAAATCAACCACGCATTTGCGCATGCGTTGTCCACCTACAAGGAGGTTTATAACGGTCAGACGCGGAAGAATCTACGAAACTATCACTGATAGATTCTCAAAAATCATCTGATATTAAATGATCTTTTCTCTCAAGGATAAGGATGTTGAAGGAGTGACGTCACAGTGTCCACTGTTGAAGGATAAGGATGTTGAGTGTCCAGCTGGAAGGAGCACAGGTACATGTTGTGGTTTATTAAAGTCTCTTTTCATTTTATTGACATCGGTAAATGTAACGCTAAGTTTAAGTGAAGGTATCAAGACCTGTCGCCCTTCCCAGCTATCTTCTAAATAATCCACGGAGGAAAAATTCAGAAAAAAAAGTCTTATATAGATCCAGAGCGGTCCGTAATAGGAACAAAAAAACAAAACAGGCACTCGGGGCGAAGGCAGGGCACTTCTGGAGATCGGGGTCCCAACAGCAACTAAAACAAAAAGACAAAAGGACTCACTTGAGTAAATAAAAGTGCTGACAACGTCAGGAGTATCCAAAGGATTATCCAGTTGTGATTCAAAGGCGAGGAGCGAGATCGAAAGGACAGCCAACCTGGTCTGGAAACGCAATACTCTGGCGAGTTCTTCCGGGTAGAGACGCTCCTTATCAATGGGAAGAACCCGCCACTCCATCATCCCCAGCCGCGCACCTGCCAGCGTCTGTCACTCAAAACACAGGACACATGAAAACGGAAAACCACCTTCAAAATAAAACAAAAGAACATAAGCATGACACTTGTATGTTGATTCTATCAAATGTATTCTGCCTATTTTAAATGTTGACCTTTTTTCTTATAAGAGTAACTGTCAGGAGTCTTGATGTAAAACGTCACTCAAATGTGTCATTTATTTATTTCTCTCACAGGATTCAGAGTCAATGTTCATTGCACAGAATTTCCATCTCCGTCCTGCACTGTCTGTGATGATGGAACTTACATGGACAAATTGAACCGAGAGAAACATGGTTTCAAGTGTCTCGTCTGTACTGAAGGTAAAGTTTGTTCTTCACTAGAATGATGAGTTGGTCAGTATGTAGATGTGATGTAGAATTTGTTATTGACTAACAGGACTGAGAGAGATCAGATCCTGTACCTTCACAGCAAACACCAAGTGTGAACCTCTGGAGGGTTTTTTCTGTGTGGACGGCTCAGTGGACACATGTGTGGCAGCACAGCAACACTCCACATGTGAACCAGGACAGTTCATCATCAGAGCAGGCGAGTTTCACATCCAACATGTGAAATGCAAGAGTGCAGAAACTATAAGACACACACAATGTTCTTCACAGGAACGTCCTCCACAGACACTGAGTGTGGAACCTGCAGTGAAGGAACATTTTCAAATGGAACGTTCACGTCATGTCAGGATCACAAACAGTGAGTGAAGCTTCACAAATGTTTGCTCCAGATGTTTTCTTCTAAACTGTCTCCACTTGTCTTTGTAGATGTTCAACATATCTACGAGAAGGAACTATTTCTTCTGACTCTGTATGTCGAGAAGGTTTGACACCAGGAGAAGTGGCTGGAATTATTGTTGCTGTGATCGTTCTACTGATCACATGTTCTGTAGTTTATTGGTATAAAAAAAGAAAAAGAGGTAAAAAACAAATGCATTCATAAAAATCACATTATTATATTGATTTGTGTTTATCTGGAGTCATTTCCTTGAATTATTTTTCTCCTTAACCAGATGGAAAAGAGTTCAAGCTTCGCTTTCGTCCGTCTTGCGCCGGTCCAAGAATTTCACCTCTGTCAGGGCAATACGAGTGCCCCCGGCTGTCCCTCTTAATCATGGCCCCGGTTCAGAGAAACCCACGAAATAGAACCGGAGTCCTATTCCATCATTCCTAGCTGGGGCATTCAGGCGACTCGGCCTGCTTTGAACACTCAGATTTTTTCAAAGTAAACGCTTCGGACCCCGCGGGACACTCAGTCAAGAGCATCGAGGGGGCGCCAAGAGGCAGGGGCTGGGACAGACGGTGGCACGCCTCGCGGCGGACCGTCAGCTCGATCCCGAAGTCCAACTACGAGCTTTTTAACTGCAGCAACTTTAAAATACGCTATTGGAGCTGGAATTACCGCGGCTGCTGGCACCAGACTTGCCCTCCAATGGGTCCTCGTTAAAGGGTTTAGAGTGTACTCATTCCAATTACAGGGCCTCGAAAGAGTCCTGTATTGTTATTTTTCGTCACTACCTCCCCGGGTCGGGAATGGGTAATTTGCGCGCCTGCTGCCTTCCTTGGATGTGGTAGCCATTTCTCAGGCGCCCTCTCCGGAATCAAACCCTGATTCCCCGTTACCCGTTGTCACCATGGTAGGCGCATAAACTGCCATCGAAAGTTGATAGGGCAGACATTCGAAAGAGACGTCGCCGCCACGGGGGCCAGCGATCTGCTCAAAGTTATCAAGAGTCGTCAAGTTGGCCGGGGGGCCCCCCACACGCCCCGGAGGACGAGGGGGAAACACACCCCGCATGGGTTTAGGAACCGATAAATGCGTGCCTTCCCGGAGGTCGGTCACGGTAGCATGTATTAGCTCTGGAATTGCCACAGTTGTCCAAGTAGGGTTGGAGCGATCAAAGGAACCATAACTGATTTAATGAGCCGTTCGCAGTTTCACTGTACATGCCGTGTGTACTTAGACTTGCATGGCTTAATCTTTGAGACAAGCATATGCTACTGGCAGGATCAACCAGGTAGCACCAAGTGTGCCCCCGAACCGATACCGGGTGCCGGGGGACTCGGGTTGGCCAGACCCTTGTCCCCACACCTTTCTCCGCTCGACAGCAACGAGGTGGCGCCCAACTCCCGACAGGTGTCGGCCAAATCGGGGACGGGCGTCTTGGCTTTTACGCACCGCCTGTGGGCTCCGGAGGACATATCCGGAGTCTGTCTCTTTCGCCCACAGGACTCCTTGACAACAAACACGATCCCAAGAAGTGTGTTTCCGCGGATGCACATCGCTCCTGCCTCACCGCGAGGCCGAGTTAACGGCCAAGGGGACGGCGGCGAAGGCGCGCGTGTAGAACCACTGGGTCAGACGGGACGCCTCGGTCTCACTGGAGGTTTCGGCAGAGGTGGCAAGCCACAACGCTTGATCGGACCCGCTAAGTCCGGAGGAACCGTCCGCCCGCAATGGGTGGGGGCCCTCCGATGGCGGGTCACGTTGGCAGATCGGTCATCGGTGTAGGTGGTATCACAGTGCGTCCATGACGCGCGAAGGTCGGCTTGAGCCTGAGCTCTTTCCCCGCCGCCTGCGCTGGAGCTCGATACTCTGTCCAAGTATCCTTCGCTCCTATTAACCTCTAGGTGGTTGCGCTCATGACATCAAAAAGACCACTTTTTGAAGAGCAGTCACACTCGGAAAAAATTTCTTTCGTCAGGCAAAAGAACCAGAGTTCTCCGCGGCCATCCACTCCAACCTTGTCCGACTTTGAGGCACCAGGCTCGGCCACCCTCCGAGCCTTTTCCTTCCCTCTCCTGTTATGGTGCCTCCCTATTAACCTCTAGGTGGTTGCGCTCGTGACATCAAAAAGACCACTTTTTGAGGAGCAGTCACACTCGGAAAAAATTTCTTTCGTCAGGCAAAAGAACCAGAGTTCTCCGCGGCCATCCACTCCAACCTTGTCCGACTTTGAGGCACCAGGCTCGGCCACCCTCCGAGCCTTTTCCTTCC
This sequence comes from Callionymus lyra, assembly GCF_982586985.1. Classification (NCBI taxonomy): domain Eukaryota; kingdom Metazoa; phylum Chordata; class Actinopteri; order Syngnathiformes; family Callionymidae; genus Callionymus; species Callionymus lyra. Next base: position 124,915 of record NW_028258576.1, read on the forward strand.
CTCTCCTGTTATGGTGCCTCCCTATTAACCTCTAGGTGGTTGCGCTCGTGACATCAAAAAGACCACTTTTTGAGGAGCAGTCACACTCGGAAAAAATTTCTTTCGTCAGGCAAAAGAACCAGAGTTCTCCGCGGCCATCCACTCCAACCTTGTCCGACTTTGAGGCACCAGGCTCGGCCACCCTCCGAGCCTTTTCCTTCCCTCTCCTGTTATGGTGCCTCCCTATTAACCTCTAGGTGGTTGCGCTCGTGACATCAAAAAGACCACTTTTTGAGGAGCAGTCACACTCGGAAAAAATTTCTTTCGTCAGGCAAAAGAACCAGAGTTCTCCGCGGCCATCCACTCCAACCTTGTCCGACTTTGAGGCACCAGGCTCGGCCACCCTCCGAGCCTTTTCCTTCCCTCTCCTGTTATGGTGCCTCCCTATTAACCTCTAGGTGGTTGCGCTCGTGACATCAAAAAGACCACTTTTTGCAGAGCAGTCACACTCGGAAAAAATTTCTTTCGTCAGGCAAAAGAACCAGAGTTCTCCGCGGCCATCCACTCCAACCTTGTCCGACTTTGAGGCACCAGGCTCGGCCACCCTCCGAGCCTTTTCCTTCCCTCTCCTGTTATGGTGCCTCCCTATTAACCTCTAGGTGGTTGCGCTCGTGACATCAAAAAGACCACTTTTTGCAGAGCAGTCACACTCGGAAAAAATTTCTTTCGTCAGGCAAAAGAACCAGAGTTCTCCGCGGCCATCCACTCCAACCTTGTCCGACTTTGAGGCACCAGGCTCGGCCACCCTCCGAGCACTTTCCTTCCCTCTCCTGTTATGGTGCCTCCCTATTAACCTCTAGGTGGTTGCGCTCGTGACATCAAAAAGACCACTTTTTGAGGAGCAGTCACACTCGGAAAAAATTTCTTTCGTCAGGCAAAAGAACCAGAGTTCTCCGCGGCCATCCACTCCAACCTTGTCCGACTTTGAGGCACCAGGCTCGGCCACCCTCCGAGCCTTTTCCTTCCCTCTCCTGTTATGGTGCCTCCCTATTAACCTCTAGGTGGTTGCGCTCGTGACATCAAAAAGACCACTTTTTGCAGAGCAGTCACACTCGGAAAAAATTTCTTTCGTCAGGCAAAAGAACCAGAGTTCTCCGCGGCCATCCACTCCAACCTTGTCCGATTTTGAGGCACCAGGCTCGGCCACCCTCCGAGCCCTTTCCTTCCCTCTCCTGTTATGGTGCCTCCCTATTAACCTCTAGGTGGTTGCGCTCGTGACATCAAAAAGACCACTTTTTGAGGAGCAGTCACACTCGGAAAAAATTTCTTTCGTCTGGCAAAAGAACCAGAGTTTTCAGCGGTCATCCACTCCAACCTTGTCCGATTTTGAGGCACCAGGCTCGGCCACCCTCCGAGCCTTTTCACTCCCTCTCCTGTTATGGTGCCTCCCTATTAACCTCTAGGTGGTTGCGCTCGTGACATCAAAAAGACCACTTTTTGCAGAGCAGTCACACTCGGGAAAAATTTCTTTCGTCTGGCAAAAGAACCAGAGTTTTCAGCGGTCATCCACTCCAACCTTGTCCGATTTTGAGGCACCAGGCTCGGCCACCGTCCGAGCCTTTTCACTCCCTCTCCTGTTATGGTGCCTCCCTATTAACCTCTAGGTGGTTGCGCTCGTGACATCAAAAAGACCACTTTTTGCAGAGCAGTCACACTCGGAAAAAATTTCTTTCGTCTGGCAAAAGAACCAGAGTTTTCAGCGGTCATCCACTCCAACCTTGTCCGATTTTGAGGCACCAGGCTCGGCCACCCTCCGAGCCTTTTCACTCCCTCTCCTGTTATGGTGCCTCCCTATTAACCTCTAGGTGGTTGCGCTCGTGACATCAAAAAGACCACTTTTTGCAGAGCAGTCACACTCGGGAAAAATTTCTTTCGTCTGGCAAAAGAACCAGAGTTTTCAGCGGTCATCCACTCCAACCTTGTCCGATTTTGAGGCACCAGGCTCGGCCACCGTCCGAGCCTTTTCACTCCCTCTCCTGTTATGGTGCCTCCCTATTAACCTCTAGGTGGTTGCGCTCGTGACATCAAAAAGACCACTTTTTTCAGAGCAGTCACACTCGGGAAAAATTTCTTTCGTCTGGCAAAAGAACCAGAGTTATCAGCGGTCATCCACTCCAACCTTGTCCGACGTTGAGGCACCGATGTCGGCCAAGTTCTGAGCGTTCCACCGCCGAATGCCACTGGTCCTCAACACAGCGGACTTCCAATCCAACCTTGTCCGACTTTGAGGCACCGAAGTCGGCCTCAGCCCGAGCCTTCCCCCGCCGACCTCACTGGAGCCCGCCATCCAGGGACCGGCGGAGGTCGCCCGCATGACCGCGGCAAAGTGTCTCAAAGTCGGGCACGACCGCTCGAGTCACCCGCCAACCCGGTCCGGGGCACCTCCAGGGACCGGCGGAGGTCGCCCGCATGACCGCGGCAAAGTGTCTCAAAGTCGGGCATGACCGCTCGAGTCACCCGCCAACCCGGTCCGGGGCACCTCCAGGGACCGGCGGAGGACGCCCGCATGACCGCGACAAAGTGTCTCAAAGTCGGGCACGACCGCTCGAGTCACCCGCCAACCCGGTCCGGGGCACCTCCAGGGACCGGCGGAGGACGCCCGCATGACCGCGACAAAGTGTCTCAAAGTCGGGCACGACCGCTCGAGTCACCCGCCAACCCGGTCCGGGGCACCTCCAGGGACCGGCGGAGGACGCCCGCATGACCGCGACAAAGTGTCTCAAAGTCGGGCACGACCGCTCGAGTCACCCGCCAACCCGGTCCGGGGCACCTCCAGGGACCGGCGGAGGACGCCCGCATGACCGCGACAAAGTGTCTCAAAGTCGGGCACGACCGCTCGAGTCACCCGCCAACCCGGTCCGGGGCACCTCCAGGGACCGGCGGAGGACGCCCGCATGACCGCGACAAAGTGTCTCAAAGTCGGGCAGGACCGCTCGAGTCACCCGCCAACCCGGTCCGGGGCACCTCCAGGGACCGGCGGAGGACGCCCGCATGACCGCGACAAAGTGTCTCAAAGTCGGGCACGACCGCTCGAGTCACCCGCCAACCCGGTCCGGGGCACCTCCAGGGACCGGCGGAGGACGCCCGCATGACCGCGACAAAGTGTCTCAAAGTCGGTCATGACCGTTCGAGTCACCCGCCAACCCGGTCCGGGGCACCTCCAGGGACCGGCGGAGGAGGCCCGCATGACCGCGACAAAGTGTCTCAAAGTCGGGCACAACCGCTCGAGTCACCCGCCAACCCGGTCCGGGGCACCTCCAGGGACCGGCGGAGGACGCCCGCATGACCGCGACAAAGTGTCTCAAAGTCGGGCACGACCGCTCGAGTCACCCGCCAACCCGGTCCGGGGCACCTCCAGGGACCGGCGGAGGACGCCCGCATGACCGCGACAAAGTGTCTCAAAGTCGGGCATGACCGCTCGAGTCACCCGCCAACCCGGTCCGGGGCACCTCCAGGGACCGGCGGAGGACGCCCGCATGACCGCGACAAAGTGTCTCAAAGTCGGGCATGACCGCTCGAGTCACCCGCCAACCCGGTCCGGGGCACCTCCAGGGACCGGCGGAGGACGCCCGCATGACCGCGACAAAGTGTCTCAAAGTCGGGCACGACCGCTCGAGTCACCCGCCAACCCGGTCCGGGGCACCTCCAGGGACCGGCGGAGGACGCCCGCATGACCGCGACAAAGTGTCTCAAAGTCGGGCACGACCGCTCGAGTCACCCGCCAACCCGGTCCGGGGCACCTCCAGGGACCGGCGGAGGTCGCCCGCATGACCGCGACAAAGTGTCTCAAAGTCGGGCATGACCGCTCGAGTCACCCGCCAACCCGGTCCGGGGCACCTCCGGGGACCGGCGGAGGACGCCCGCATGACCGCGACAAAGTGTCTCAAAGTCGGGCAGGACCGCTCGAGTCACCCGCCAACCCGGTCCGGGGCACCTCCGGGGACCGGCGGAGGACGCCCGCATGACCGCGACAAAGTGTCTCAAAGTCGGGCACGACCGCTCGAGTCACCCGCCAACCCGGTCCGGGGCACCTCCAGGGACCGGCGGAGGACGCCCGCATGACCGCGACAAAGTGTCTCAAAGTCGGGCACGACCGCTCGAGTCACCCGCCAACCCGGTCCGGGGCACCTCCAGGGACCGGCGGAGGTCGCCCGCATGACCGCGACAAAGTGTCTCAAAGTCGGGCATGACCGCTCGAGTCACCCGCCAACCCGGTCCGGGGCACCTCCGGGGACCGGCGGAGGACGCCCGCATGACCGCGACAAAGTGTCTCAAAGTCGGGCAGGACCGCTCGAGTCACCCGCCAACCCGGTCCGGGGCACCTCCGGGGAGCAGTGGAGGTCGCTCGCATGACCGCGACAAAGTGTCTCAAAGTCGGGCATGACCGCTCGAGTCGCCCGCCATCCCGGTCCGGAGCTCAACACTTTGTCGTTTTTTCCACTCCCTCCCCATTAACCTCTAGGTGGTTGCGCTCGTGACATCAAAAAGACCACTTTTTGCAGAGCAGTCACACTCGGAAAAAATTCGTTTCGTCTGGCAAAAGAACCAGAGTTCTCAGCGGGCTTCCAGTCCAACCTTGTCCGATTTTGAGGCACCAGGCTCGGCCACAGTCCGAGCCCATTCACTCCCTCCCCTGTTGTACTCGCTCCCTATTAACCTCTAGGTGGTTGCGCTCGTGACATCAAAAAGACCACTTTTTGAGGAGCAGTCACACTTAGGAAAAATCCGTTTGCGCTCACACCATCCCTCCCCATTAACCTCTAGGTGGTTGCGCTCGTGACATCAAAAAGACCACTTTTTGAGGAGCAGTCACACTTAGGAAAAATCCGTTTGCGCTCACACCATCCCTCCCCATTAACCTCTAGGTGTTCTGGATTTATGTCCGTTTTCCTGGTTCTCTGACTCGGGCACCTTGTGACCGACATCCCCCCCTTCCCTGGTTCTATTTTGCCGATACTTTGGTGAGTTTTCTACCCGCAAACCAAGCCCCCCAAGCCCGCCGCCTGGTGGGGGAGCATGCCGCCTGGCCCGGTTCTATTTTAGGTCACTTTGGTGAGTTTTCTACCCGCAAACCAAGCCCCCCAAGCCCGCCGCCTGGTGGGGGAAGAGGCCCCCTGGTCCCGGTTCTATTTTAGGACACTTTGGTGAGTTTTCTACCCGCAAACCAAGCCCCCCAAGCCCGCCGCCTGGTGGGGGAACATGCCCCCTGGTCCCGGTTCTATTTTAGGACACTTTGGTGAGTTTTCTACCCGCAAACCAAGCCCCCCAAGCCCGCCGCCTGGTGGGGGAACATGCCGCCTAGCCCGGTTCTATTTTAGGTCACTTTGGTGAGTTTTCTACCCGCAAACCAAGCCCCCCAAGCCCGCCGCCTGGTGGGGGAAGAGGCCCCCCGGTCCCGGTTCTATTTTAGGACACTTTGGTGAGTTTTCTACCCGCAAACCAAGCCCCCCAAGCCCGCCGCCTGGTGGGGGAACATGCCCCCTGGTCCTGGTTCTATTTTAGGACACTTTGGTGAGTGTTCTACCCGCAAACCAAGCCCCCCAAGCCCGCCGCCTGGTGGGGGAGCATGCCCCCTGGTCCCGGTTCTATTTTAGGACACTTTGGTGAGTTTTCTACCCGGAAACCAAGCCCCCCAAGCCCGCCACCTGGTGGGGGAAGAGGCCCCCTGGTCCCGGTTCTATTTTAGGACACTTTGGTGAGTTTTCTACCCACACTGCAGGTCCCCAAATGCCGCCATCTGGTGGGGGAACATGCCGCCTGCACCGGTTCTATTTTAAGTCACTTTGGTGAGTTTTCTGCCCACACTACGGGTCCCCAAATGCCGCCATCTGGTGGGGGAACATGCCGCCTGCACCGGTTCTATTTTAAGTCACTTTGGTGAGTTTTCTGCCCACACTACGGCTCCCCAAATGCCGCCATCTGGTGGGGGAACATGCCGCCTGCACCGGTTCTATTTTAAGTCACTTTGGTGAGTTTTCTGCCCACACTACGGGTCCCCAAATGCCGCCATCTGGTGGGGGAACATGCCGCCTGCACCGGTTCTATTTTAAGTCACTTTGGTGAGTTTTCTGCCCACACTACGGCTCCCCAAATGCCGCCATCTGGTGGGGGAACATGCCGCCTGCACCGGTTCTATTTTAAGTCACTTTGGTGAGTTTTCTGCCCACACTACGGGTCCCCAAATGCCGCCATCTGGTGGGGGAACATGCCGCCTGCACCGGTTCTATTTTAAGTCACTTTGGTGAGTTTTCTACCCACACTACGGGTCCCCAAATGCCGCCATCTGGTGGGGGAACATGCCGCCTGCACCGGTTCTATTTTAAGTCACTTTGGTGAGTTTTCTACCCACACTACGGGTCCCCAAATGCCGCCATCTGGTGGGGGAACATGCCGCCTGCACCGGTTCTATTTTAAGTCACTTTGGTGAGTTTTCTGCCCACACTACGGGTCCCCAAATGCCGCCATCTGGTGGGGGAACATGCCGCCTGCACCGGTTCTATTTTAAGTCACTTTGGTGAGTTTTCTGCCCACACTACGGGTCCCCAAATGCCGCCACCTGGTGGGGGAACTGCCGCCTAGTCCCGGTTCTATTTTAGGTCACTTTTCTCACTTTCTGACCCACAAATAATGCCCCAAATGCCGCCGCCTGGTGGGGGGAACTGCCGCCTAGTCCCGGTTCTATTTTAGGTCACTTTTCTCACTTTCTGACCCACAAATAATGCCCCAAATGCCGCCGCCTGGTGGGGGGAACTGCCGCCTAGTCCCGGTTCTATTTTAGGTCACTTTTCTCACTTTCTGACCCACAAATAATGCCCCAAATGCCGCCGCCTGGTGGGGGGAACTGCCGCCTAGTCCCGGTTCTATTTTAGGTCACTTTTCTCACTTTCTGACCCACAAATAATGCCCCAAATGCCGCCGCCTGGTGGGGGGAACTGCCGCCTAGTCCCGGTTCTATTTTAGGTCACTTTTCTCACTTTCTGACCCACAAATAATGCCCCAAATGCCGCCGCCTGGTGGGGGGAACTGCCGCCTAGTCCCGGTTCTATTTTAGGTCACTTTTCTCACTTTCTGACCCACAAATAATGCCCCAAATGCCGCCGCCTGGTGGGGGGAACTGCCGCCTAGTCCCGGTTCTATTTTAGGTCACTTTTCTCACTTTCTGACCCACAAATAATGCCCCAAATGCCGCCGCCTGGTGGGGGGAACTGCCGCCTAGTCCCGGTTCTATTTTAGGTCACTTTTCTCACTTTCTGACCCACAAATAATGCCCCAAATGCCGCCGCCTGGTGGGGGGAACTGCCGCCTAGTCCCGGTTCTATTTTAGGTCACTTTTCTCACTTTCTGACCCACAAATAATGCCCCAAATGCCGCCGCCTGGTGGGGGGAACTGCCGCCTAGTCCCGGTTCTATTTTAGGTCACTTTTCTCACTTTCTTACCCACAAATAATGCCCCAAATGCCGCCGCCTGGTGGGGGGAACTGCCGCCTAGTCCCGGTTCTATTTTAGGTCACTTTTCTCACTTTCTTACCCACAAATAATGCCCCAAATGCCGCCGCCTGGTGGGGGGAACTGCCGCCTAGTCCCGGTTCTATTTTAGGTCACTTTTCTCACTTTTCTACCCACAAATAATGGCAAAAAAAAATGCTTACAGCACCCAGTATTCCCAGGCGGTCTCCCATCCAAGTACTAACTGGGCCCGACCCTGCTTGGCTTCCGAGATCAGACGAGATCGGGCTCATTCAGGGTGGTGTGGCCGTAAGCGAGGGAAGCGCTTGTGAAATGCCCCAAAGTGTTGAAAATGTTCCCCAGGCCCCTGGTTCCCCATCCCCGCAGGAGGAGGCTCCCCAGGCCCCCTGGTTCCCCATCCCCGCAGGAGGAGGCTCCCCAGGCCCCCTGGTGCAGGAGGAGGCTCCCCAGGCCCCTGGTTCCCCATCCCCGCAGGAGGAGGCTCCCCAGGCCCCCTGGTTCCCCATCCCCGCAGGAGGAGGCTCCCCAGGCCCCATGGTTCCCCATCACCGCAGGAGGAGGCTCCCCAGGCCCCCTGGTTCCCCATCCCCGCAGGAGGAGGCTCCCCAGGCCCCCTGGTGCAGGAGGAGGCTCCCCAGGCCCCTGGTTCCCCATCCCCGCAGGAGGAGGCTCCCCAGGCCCCCTGGTTCCCCATCCCCGCAGGAGGAGGCTCCCCAGGCCCCCTGGTGCAGGAGGAGGCTCCCCAGGCCCCCTGGTTCCCCATCCCCGCAGGAGGAGGCTCCCCAGGCCCCCTGGTTCTCCATGCCCGCAGGAGGAGGCTCCCCAGGCCCCTGGTTCCCCATCCCCGCAGGAGGAGGCTCCCCAGGCCCCCTGGTTCTCCATGCCCGCAGGAGGAGGCTCCCCAGGCCCCCTGGTTCTCCATCCCCGCAGGAGGAGGCTCCCCAGGCCCCTGGTTCCCCATCCCCGCAGGAGGAGGCTCCCCAGGCCCCCTGGTTCTCCATGCCCGCAGGAGGAGGCTCCCCAGGCCCCCTGGTTCTCCATCCCCGCAGGAGGAGGCTCCCCAGGCCCCCTGGTTCTCCATCCCCGCAGGAGGAGGCTCCCCAGGCCCCCATGTTCTCCATGCCCGCAGGAGGAGGCTCCCCAGGCCCCTTGGTTCTCCATCCCCGCAGGAGTAGGCTCCCCAGGCGCCCTGGTTCTCCATCCCCGCAGGAGGAGGCTCCCCAGGCCCCCTGGTTCTCCATCCCCGCAGGAGGAGGCTCCCCAGGCCCCATGGTTCCCCATCACCGCAGGAGGAGGCTCCCCAGGCCCCCTGGTTCCCCATCCCCGCAGGAGGAGGCTCCCCAGGCCCCCTGGTTCTCCATCCCCGCAGGAGGAGGCTCCCCAGGCCCCCATGTTCTCCATGCCCGCAGGAGGAGGCTCCCCAGGCCCCTTGGTTCTCCATCCCCGCAGGAGGAGGCTCCCCAGGCCCCTGGTTCTCCATCCCCGCAGGAGGAGGCTCCCCAGGCGCCCTGGTTCTCCATCCCCGCAGGAGGAGGCTCCCCAGGCCCCCTGGTTCTCCATGCCCGCAGGAGGAGGCTCCCCAGGCCCCCTGGTTCTCCATCCCCGCAGGAGGAGGCTCCCCAGGCCCCCTGGTTCCCCATCCCCGCAGGAGGAGGCTCCCCAGGCCCCCTGGTTCTCCATGCCCGCAGGAGGAGGCTCCCCAGGCCCCCTGGTTCTCCATCCCCGCAGGAGGAGGCTCCCCAGGCCCCCATGTTCTCCATGCCCGCAGGAGGAGGCTCCCCAGGCCCCTTGGTTCTCCATCCCCGCAGGAGGAGGCTCCCCAGGCCCCCTGGTTCCCCATCCCCGCAGGAGGAGGCTCCCCAGGCCCCCTGGTGCAGGAGGAGGCTCCCCAGGCCCCCTGGTTCCCCATCCCCGCAGGAGGAGGCTCCCCAGGCCCCCTGGTTCTCCATGCCCGCAGGAGGAGGCTCCCCAGGCCCCTGGTTCCCCATCCCCGCAGGAGGAGGCTCCCCAGGCCCCCTGGTTCTCCATGCCCGCAGGAGGAGGCTCCCCAGGCCCCCTGGTTCTCCATCCCCGCAGGAGGAGGCTCCCCAGGCCCCCTGGTTCTCCATCCCCGCAGGAGGAGGCTCCCCAGGCCCCCATGTTCTCCATGCCCGCAGGAGGAGGCTCCCCAGGCCCCTTGGTTCTCCATCCCCGCAGGAGTAGGCTCCCCAGGCGCCCTGGTTCTCCATCCCCGCAGGAGGAGGCTCCCCAGGCCCCCTGGTTCTCCATCCCCGCAGGAGGAGGCTCCCCAGGCCCCATGGTTCCCCATCACCGCAGGAGGAGGCTCCCCAGGCCCCCTGGTTCCCCATCCCCGCAGGAGGAGGCTCCCCAGGCCCCCTGGTTCTCCATCCCCGCAGGAGGAGGCTCCCCAGGCCCCCATGTTCTCCATGCCCGCAGGAGGAGGCTCCCCAGGCCCCTTGGTTCTCCATCCCCGCAGGAGGAGGCTCCCCAGGCCCCTGGTTCTCCATCCCCGCAGGAGGAGGCTCCCCAGGCGCCCTGGTTCTCCATCCCCGCAGGAGGAGGCTCCCCAGGCCCCCTGGTTCTCCATGCCCGCAGGAGGAGGCTCCCCAGGCCCCCTGGTTCTCCATCCCCGCAGGAGGAGGCTCCCCAGGCCCCCTGGTTCCCCATCCCCGCAGGAGGAGGCTCCCCAGGCCCCCTGGTTCTCCATGCCCGCAGGAGGAGGCTCCCCAGGCCCCCTGGTTCTCCATCCCCGCAGGAGGAGGCTCCCCAGGCCCCCATGTTCTCCATGCCCGCAGGAGGAGGCTCCCCAGGCCCCTTGGTTCTCCATCCCCGCAGGAGGAGGCTCCCCAGGCCCCTGGTTCCCCATCCCCGCAGGAGGAGGCTCCCCAGGCCCCCTGGTTCTCCATGCCCGCAGGAGGAGGCTCCCCAGGCCCCCTGGTTCTCCATGCCCGCAGGAGGAGGCTCCCCAGGCCCCCTGGTTCTCCATCCCCGCAGGAGGAGGCTCCCCAGGCCCCTGGTTCTCCATGCCCGCAGGAGGAGGCTCCCCAGGCCCCCTGGTTCTCCATGACCGCAGGAGGAGGCTCCCCAGGCCCCCTGGTTCTCCATCCCCGCAGGAGGAGGCTCCCCAGGCCCCCTGGTTCCCCATCCCCGCAGGAGGAGGCTCCCCAGGCCCCCTGGTTCCCCATCCCCGCAGGAGGAGGCTCCCCAGGCCCCCTGGTTCTCCATCCCCGCAGGAGGAGGCCCCCCAGGCCCCTGGTTCCCCATCCCCGCAGGAGGAGGCTCCCCAGGCCCCCTGGTTCTCCATGCCCGCAGGAGGAGGCTCCCCAGGCCCCTGGTTGGGAGAGGGGGAAAAAGAGCAAAGTGTTTAAAAATGCCCCAAAGTGTTGAAAATGTTCCCCAGGCCCCTGGTTCCCCATCCCCGCAGGAGGAGGCTCCCCAGGCCCCCTGGTTGGGAGAGGGGGAAAAAGAGCAAAGTGTTTAAAAATGCCCCAAAGTGTTGAAAATGTTCCCCAGGCCCCTGGTTCCCCATCCCCGCAGGAGGAGGCTCCCCAGGCCCCCTGGTTGGGAGAGGGGGAAAAAGAGCAAAGTGTTTAAAAATGCCCCAAAGTGTTGAAAATGTTCCCCAGGCCCCTGGTTCCCCATCCCCGCAGGAGGAGGCTCCCAAGGCCCCCTGGTTGGGAGAGGGGGAAAAAGAGCAAAGTGTTTAAAAATGCCCCAAAGTGTTGAAAATGTTCCCCAGGCCCCTGGTTCCCCATCCCCGCAGGAGGAGGCTCCCCAGGCCCCCTGGTTGGGAGAGGGGGAAAAAGAGCAAAGTGTTTAAAAATGCCCCAAAGTGTTGAAAATGTTCCCCAGGCCCCTGGTTCCCCATCCCCGCAGGAGGAGGCTCCCAAGGCCCCCTGGTTGGGAGAGGGGGAAAAAGAGCAAAGTGTTTAAAAATGCCCCAAAGTGTTGAAAATGTTCCCCAGGCCCCTGGTTCCCCATCCCCGCAGGAGGAGGCTCCCCAGGCCCCCTGGTTGGGAGAGGGGGAAAAAGAGCAAAGTGTTTAAAAATGCCCCAAAGTGTTGAAAATGTTCCCCAGGCCCCTGGTTCCCCATCCCCGCAGGAGGAGGCTCCCAAGGCCCCCTGGTTGGGAGAGGGGGAAAAAGAGCAAAGTGTTTAAAAATGCCCCAAAGTGTTGAAAATGTTCCCCAGGCCCCTGGTTCCCCATCCCCGCAGGAGGAGGCTCCCCAGGCCCCCTGGTTGGGAGAGGGGGAAAAAGAGCAAAGTGTTTAAAAATGCCCCAAAGTGTTGAAAATGTTCCCCAGGCCCCTGGTTCCCCATCCCCGCAGGAGGAGGCTCCCCAGGCCCCCTGGTTGGGAGAGGGGGAAAAAGAGCAAAGTGTTTAAAAATGCCCCAAAGTGTTGAAAATGTTCCCCAGGCCCCTGGTTCCCCATCCCCGCAGGAGGAGGCTCCCCAGGCCCCCTGGTTGGGAGAGGGGGAAAAAGAGCAAAGTGTTTAAAAATGCCCCAAAGTGTTGAATAATGTTCCCCGGCCTCCTGGTACCCCATCCCCGCATGAGGATGTCACCCAGGCCCCTGGTTCTCCATCCCCGCAGGAGGAGGGATTGTGGGTGGGAGAGGGAAAAAAAGAGCAAAGTGTTTAAAAATGCCCCAAAGTGTTGAAAATGTTCCCCGGCCTCCTGGTACCCCATCCCCGCATGAGGATGTCACCCAGGCCCCTGGTTCTCCATCCCCGCAGGAGGAGGGATTGTGGGTGGGAGAGGGAAAAAAAGAGCAAAGTGTTTAAAAATGCCCCAAAGTGTTGAAAATGTTCCCCGGCCTCCTGGTACCCCATCCCCGCCTGAGGATGTCACCCAGGCCCCTGGTTCTCCATCCCCGCAGCAGGAGGGATTGTGGGTGGGAGAGGGAAAAAAAGGCTAAAGTGTTTAAAAAGAATAGCCCAAAGTGTTGAAAATGTTCCCCGGCCTCCTGGTACCCCATCCCCGCAGCACACCACACCACACAACCCCCCATGCCTCCTGGTCCCTCACACTCAGTCACTCACCCAGCCACCCACCCACCCAAGCACCCACTCATCTCCC